>NC_136463.1:77471777-77633124 GCF_902686455.1 Sciurus vulgaris | reverse complement strand
CCCGGTGTTCAGATGCAGTCATTCTGAGTCCAAACAGCTCGCCACACAGCTTCTCCTCTCGCAACCACCTGTAGCTCTGGTGCAGTCACTCCGAATCCAAGCGGCCACATTCCTCCTCCTCCTTCTCAGGGCAGGCCCCGGTGTCCTGAGTCCACACAGCTCTCCTCGCCACTCCTCCCCTTGTCAGCCACCGGAGCCCCAGTCGCACCCTCTCTTTTCATGTACTTCTTCTCTTCTTTTCAAAGTCATCTGCTCAACCTCGTTTGCATATTCCACTTCTAAGCTTCCATAGGAATTTGAACAAACATTTATCAAAATATTTAATTGTAATTTTTTTGTTCTTTGTCATCTTTGTCTTCAGTTTTATGCATATTGTCCGATGTGTGCAACTAATGAGGGTTACTATATGTTGGAAACTACAGACTTTTCATTTAAACTGTGAGGTAGTTTCCTAGTATTTGTTTCCCTGTCCCATTGTGCATATGAGAATTTAAGAGTCAAAAAGCAATAACCAAAGTCGTAACAAGCACATACACAGCCCAAGATTCAAATTCAGGTATTCTGTATCTAAATCCTGTGATTTTAACCTTACATTATATTTTCCATAAATAATCTGTGATTACTTGGTTAAAATACTTAGACAATGTGGGAATTTGTCACAACAGAATTTGGCCTGTATTAGGTAATTCCGAGAAGGATATTTGAAAATTTATATGCCTCCAAAAATATAAAAATCTCCTTTGTTCTAGGGTAATATTATAGATTATTCATGTTAAATTCTTTAATTGAATCTGGGCTGTTATTGTGAGCAGGAGAATGTAAGAGTTTCATTGTGAACATTACAATTTTGAGTCTTAAAAAGCACTTCACTTTTCAATTTTGCATTGACTCTCTATGGTCTGATACTCCGTTTAAAGGAGTTTGGACTGGCGTTCTTGAGGATGAGAGTCCACTGGGAGAGAAAAACTCTAGAAAGTAAAAGAATACAGAAAAGGGGCCCAGCCAGATCCTGGGTGTTCCAGTTATCTCAGCCAAGCAGCAGGTCTGTGGATGAGGCTATCATGGTTCTTCCACACAAACACTAGGCATGCACTGCTAATTCAAATAGAACAGAAAAAGCATCCAGCTGGACCTAAGAATGAGTGCAAAATTGTAAAGTCAGAAATAATGGCTGATCAGTGTTAAACCAGTGCATTTTGAAGTGGTTTCATGTATTGTCACTTTAATTGGGTCTGCTATTGTTTGGGTCCCAAAGGGCCACATTATATAGGTTTAGTGCCCAGCCTGACACTCTTGGGTGGTAATAGATACTTTTAAGTGGTAGGGCCTAGTGGGAGATCTTAGATCATTGTAGGTTAGTTCTCAATAGTGAGACCCAGGTCACCCTTACAGTAATGTTGAGCTGACAAACACAATACTAGAAAAAAAGGTACTATCTTTTAACAGACTAAATTATAACATTGTCCTAGAAGTCAGGAGATGGGTAAAGACTGGAAGAATGGTGAGAAGACCATTAAGAAACTGGATAAAGAGCAACCAGTGTTAAACAGTCAATTATAAATTATTTTCTATGAAAGCTTAGGAAAGAGAACACATATTTAATGAAAATGCAACCCTTGCTAAAGAGATTTTCAGACAGTACACTAAAAGTGACATTTGGCTTTTTTGGCTGCATAAAAGGCACGAGAAGCAGAAATGAGCTTACAAAGGAATTGTATAGTTTTCTAAATCTTCTCTGTACCCTCCTCTTCCCTCAATTTCCCTCTACATAATCTAAAGTTCCTCCATTCTTCTCTCATCCCCTGAACCCCATCCCCATTATATATCATCATCCACTTACCAAGGTAAACATTTGGCCTTTGGTTTTTTGGGATTGGTTTATTTTACTTAACATGGCATTCTCCAATTCCATCCATTTATCTGCAAATGCCATAATATTATTATTCTTTATGGTTGAATAATATTCCATTGTGTTTATATACCACAGTGTCTTTACCATTCCTCTGTTGAAGGGCATTTAGGTTGGTTCCACAACCTAGTTATTGTGAATTGAGCTTCTATAAACATTGATGTGGCTGCATCACTGGAGTATGCTGCTTTTAAGCCCTTTGGATATAAACAGAGGAGTGGGATAACTGGGTGAAAAGGTGGGTCCATTCCAAGTGTTCTGAGAACTCTCCACACTGCTTTCCAGAGTGGCTGCATCGATTTGCAACTCCACCAGAAATGTAAAAGTGTGCCTTTTTCCCCACATCCACACCAACATTTATTATTGTTTGTGTTCTTGATAATAGCCATTCTAATTGGAGTAAGATGAAATCTTAGAGTTGTTTTAATTTGCATTTCTCTAATTACTAGAGATGTTGAACACTTTTTCATATATTTATTAACTGCCTGCATATCTTTTCCTGTAAAGTGTATGTCCAGTTCCTTGGTCCATTTATTGATTGGGTTCTTTGTATTTTTGGTGTAAAGTTTTTTAAGTTCTTTATAAAGTTTGGAGATTACTGCTCTGTCTGAAGTGCATGTGGAAAAGATTTTCTCCCACTCTGTAGGCTCTCTTTTCACTTTATTGATTGTACCCTTTGCTGAGAAAAAGATTTTTAGTTTGAATCCATCCCATTTATTGATTCTTGCTTTGATTTCTTGTGCTTTGGGAGTCTTGTTCAGGAAGTCTGATCCTAAGCCAACATGATGAAGAGTCAGGCCTACTGTCTCTTCTATTTGGTGTAGGGTCTCCAAAGAAAGAAACTGAATAAAACCTTAGAAGATGGAAAGATCTCCCATGTTCTTAGTTAGGCAGAATTAATATTGACAAAATGGCCATTCTTACCAAAGTCACTATACAGATTCAATGCAATTCCAATTAAAATCCCAATGACATTCCTCACATAAATAGAGCAAGAAATCAAGAACTTCATCTGGAAGAATAAGAGACCTCTAATAGCCAAAACAATCCTAAGAAGAAAAAGTGAAGCAGGAGGTATCACAATACCAGACTTTAAACTATATGCTAGAGCAATTGTATCGAAAACGGCATGATATTGGCACCAAAATAGGCAGAACAATGGTACAGAAGACACAAAGACAAACCCACATAAAATACAGTTACCTCATACTAGACAAAGGAGCCAAAAACATACAATGGTGAAAAGATAGCCTGTTTAACAAATGGTGCTGGGCAAACTGGAAATCCACATGCAGTAAAATGAAATTAAACCTCTATTTCTCACACTACACAAAACTCCACTCAAAATGGACAAATACTTAGAAATTAGACCAGAGACCCTGCACCAGTAACTTCTATTACGCCCACTTTCACCCTTTTTGCATGTAGGTGTCTGATGGTTGTCTGAACCCTACACTACATGGATGGTTTAGACAACTTCTCTTGTAATATATGTCAGTGTATTAAGAGGAGCTGCACTCAAGAAGTCTTGCCTGTGTATGGGTCAGATTCTGAAATCCTGCAGTTTGAGTTCGCTGCCCTAATTTGATAAAATTTAGGGAATTCTGGGAGAGAGTGAGTAAATTTTAATGAAGGAAGAATGTGAATAAATTTGACCAGGGAAGATTTAAAGAACATTAAAAATAAGGACACAAATTTTTCGCAGTTTTCTAGGTATGACTCTTGAATTTTGAATTTTGGAATTCTCCAATCCAGAGGGGGAATAGGCTTCCCAATCCTAGGATATAACCTGGCTTTTTGACTTTCATTAAGCATCACAATGTAGCAAGTCATACCATGCACTTTAAGACCTTAAAAGGCCTTGTATGTTCTGTTCTCAGTTTCTTACAGTGCTATCCTGGAGATAAATGTACAAAAGCCAATTTAGCCATGACAGGCCATGTGGATAAAGGGGCAGGGTTCCCAGACAATACCTGACAACAATTTCTGAGTATGTGAGTGACGGTCTCTCTCCAGACTGATCTTTCAGCAGCTGCAAGAGGAAGCCCAGTAGAAATCAACAGAGGATCAAATCAACTAGCCATGATGGCATTATCCATCCCCTAGCTAAGAGTCATTGAGTATTACAGGGAACATTGCTAGTGAGGCATTAACAGACATGATCTATACACACTATACTATACTGTGACCATTTAATTTTGGTATCTCTGGCAAAGCAGCATAGACTCTACTCTAATCATTGTTATTTTGCAATTGTTTTAATACTTCAGTGTGATGATTTCTGTCAAGTACTTGGCAAATAGATACCCATGAACTCAATTCCATTATCATGCATCCTACAACATTTTAGAACTCAGTTCTTCTATTCTTATAGAGTATTTCATATTAGAAGTATTGGCATTAAAAATATCAGAAATGTCAGAAAATTGCTTACACATGAGGAAACAAATCAAATAATGTCTAAAGTCAGAAGTGCTAGCTTTATTTTCTTAGTTACTTTTCAAGGAGGAAGTGAAAGTAATAGAATATGGTGAGCAAATGTTGGAGACTTCAGAAATGGGCAGTGTCACAAAGTAAGTAATATTATCCCAAGCAGGTGGACATTATCAACATGCTCAGTGATGGTGATAATGTAACTGAAATTACATGCATAATAATTGTTAAGATGAAAAATGATTTTGGAAAACTATTATTGATATAACAAGGCCTAAGCATTCCATAATACAAAAGGTTAATATTTGACTTACACAAATCTACTTTTGATTATTTAAATCAAGGATTTATTTTCTTCTTTATAATAAATATTTTTGTCACAATGTTAGGCATAATAGAGAAAAGAATCTCATACAACACAAATCCCAAAAGTCATGGAGTGGCTACTTCACACATAGTATACTAATATTAGTAAATGCTCTGCAAACATTGTAGTGTTCTCAAGAGTTTATTCTTATATCCTGCTCTTAAAATATACTTTTATTTTCAGTATGAGTTAAAGCACATTAAAGTTGAACAGAATAAAAAATTAAAAAGATGTGCCCACAAATACAATGGTAAATGTTTCTGAATTTTAGATCATTGAAGATTTTCTTCCCCACTTTGATTTGCCAATTGATACATGCCTCTTCTATAATCAGTTTTCATTGATATAACTAAAAACAAATACATTAAAATGTATTATAATTTACCTTTGCTAAATTTATAGCAATGATGGCAGTTACAGAACTTTTTAAAAATACAACACCTCAGGTGATGGTGCATGTCCGTAATCCCAGCATCTTGGGAGGCTGAGTTGAAAGTTAGCCTCAGCAAATTCGTGAGGCACTAAGCAACTCAGTGAGACCCTGACTCTAAATAAAATTAAAAAAAAAAAAAAAAATGGACTGGGGATGTGGCTTAGTGGTTAAGCATCCCTGAGCTATTTTTTTCAGCATTCAGAGTATGAACAGCAAAATTTACTACATGCAAGAAAACATATGCCATCCTCAAATCTGAAAACCCAGAGATTGTCTTATATTTTTCCTCACTCAAATTCTCATTGACATGGTGGGCTTATGCTAACCCATGGAATTAATACCAATAGGATTTGGATAATTCTTAATATCTGCAAAGCTGATAAAAAATTGATTCAACAAGCATTGCAATGAGTGAGCATAAAAAAGACTTTGAAATCTAAGATTGTTTTTATCTTCTACACCAACTGATGAATACATGGATGATGTGAATGGTTACTTAGTTGCTTTCACCAAAATTCCATTTCTCAATCCCATGGCATAGCATTTACTGAGAAGTGGCTGCCACTCAGAAGCTTCAGTTTCCTGGTCCCTTCCTGTCTGGTTAAATATGAACTACATTCTGGCTAGTTTTCATGAGTGTTATGTGAACAGAAATGATGTGTTATTACCAGCTGTGCCAATAATGAATAGTGTCTCTCAATGACAAATTCACCCTTTTCCCCTTCTTCCTTATAATAAATTTTAGTCCTTGAAATATTGCTCCTTTCCAATGGTACAATATCAGGCCTTGTGTTAGAAAGCACAAGAGGAACCCTGGAGGAGAGAAGGGGGTTTCTTTTTATCATTCTAGAAGAGTTCCTGCACTAGGATGTGACAGGGCATTATTTCCTCCCCTGCACAGCCTGCAGTTCTGTATTTCTGTGGGGCACAACTTTTTCACCTTTTGTAATCCTACACATGGGTCCAGATCTTAATCCAGGCAGTGACAGCAGAGTGAGGAGACCCAGCTAGGTTGGGGGAGGGGTATTCTTGTCAAAATCACCGCTCTTCACTGGCAAGAAGAAAAGAAGATTTGGAGGCCAGTTATAATAAGCAGGAAAAATATCTGATGAAATGTTTGCCTGCTGAAATTTGAAAGCCATGACCTATTTCTTATAGATAACCTGCCACATCATCTGCTAAGTTAGTTAAGCCCCATCAGAGCAGAAGCAAAAAGAGATTAATAAATCTGGTTAGATTCAAGAATGATTTTCAGCTCTATTATTGGAATTTAGAATAGTGCACATAGAAGAGGAAGAGAAGTCTAGATTGAAGCAAACATGTGCCCAGTGTAAAAAATTCCATGATTTAATGTAAACATTCCTTCATTTTATGAAAATCAGAGTTTCTAAGTATACATTCAAAAAACAGGAAAGAAAAAAGAAAGTACCTGCACATTCTTAGATTGACTCTTGCTTGAGCTTGGGTCAAAACTCTCTTGAGGTTTTTCAAGATGGCGGCCTAGAGGGTGGCTGCATTACGTGTTGCTCCAGAACTCAGGATTCAAGAGAGGAGATATTGAGACGCTTGGGACCAACTCAAAGTAGCCGGGTGACTCTCACCCCCTGGGGGGGCATCCCGGATGGGACGGGGGTCCCGGAACGCAGGAAACTTTGTGAAGTAGAACTGCCGGCGAGACGCCCCTCCCCCCGCTGGAGCGCCATAGAGGAGGCCGGTCGGCACAGCGCTGGGACTCGGAGCAGCCACTGGGGCTCCGGCGGCTGCCCGGGGGAGGAGTGGCGGGGAGAACTGTGTGGACTCAGGACACCGGGGCCTGCCCTGAGGAGGAGGAGAGGAGCGTGGCCACTTGGATTCGGAGAGACTGCGCCAGAGCTGCAGGTGGTTGCCAGAGGAGAAGCCGCGCGGCGAGCTGTTTGGAATCAGAACGACGCTTCTGAACCCCGGGGCCTGCCCTGAGGACGAGGAGGAAGAGGAGCAGCCGCTTGGATTCGGGCGACTATACGGGAACTACAGGCGGTTGCCAGAGAAGGGGCTGCGTGGCGAGCTGTTTGGACCCTGACCACTTCTGAACCCCGGGGCCTGCCCGGAGGAGTAGGAGAAGGAGGAGAAGGAGCGCGGCGGGTCCTTTGGACTCGCAGTGACTGCATTAGCGCTCCAGGCGGCTGCTCAGAGGAGAAGGCGAGTGGTGAGTTATTTGGTCTTAAAGTGACAGCTCCTGAACACAGGGGGGCTGCCTGGAGGAGAAGCGTGGTGGGACGCTTGGTCTTGAAGGACCACACCAGAGCTCCGGGCGGTGGCCCAGAGGACCCGTGCAGCGGGTCACGTGGATTCAGAGCCACTCAGAGGGACTGCTCCTGAACACCCGGGGGGTTATCTGGAGAAGGAGGAGGAACGGGCAGGGTCACTTCGACTCGGAGTGATTGATTGCCCCGGGCTACGGGTGGTTGGTGGGAGGAGGAGGCACGAAGTGAGTTTCTTGGACTCCTAGTGACCGCACCGGCATACTGGGCAGCTGTCTGGAGGAAGAGGCCTGTGGCGGGTCTCTGGGACTCAGAGCGATTGTTCGGGGCCACAGGTGGCTGCTCAGAGGAGGGGCCACGCAGCCAGGCGATTAGGTGCAGAACAGGGTCCCAGGATCTAGGAGGCTTCTGGGTGGAAGAGCCGCACAGAGACAGGCTTAGGGCGGAGCGAAGGTTCCAGGCCTATGGGCAAATTCTCTGAGGAGGGGCAGCCTAAGGAGATTCATCTGCGAAGGGTGAGGCTCCCAGGCCCAGGAGGTAGGGCCGGGCCCCTGGAAACTTTGCAGAGGAAGGCAGCCCAGCCCAGGCAGTAGATGTAAATTGAGGGGAACCTCTAGGAGGAAACTGACCAGCGAGACCTCCCCACCGGGTGAGTCTTCCCTGCTGGGTGAGGTTTCCCACAAGGACAGTAAAACCAGAGGCTCAGGCCCAAACAGGCCTTGCCTCAGCCCACAGCCTAGGTCCCCTTTGGATGACCATTGGTCAACAAGTGGAGGCACCTCTGCCCACTAGCAGGGAATATACCCCACCTGAAGGCCACTACTCCTAGAGAGGCAGCTTCCTTGTGGAGCACCGCATTATCAACCTCCTCCAAGACTTCAGCCTACTGAAGGCTAAGAGGGGATATATATAGAAATCTTCAGGGTCATTGTAAATCAACAGAGGAAATCTGCAATATCTCAGCGGTCCACTGATATCTGAACAACATGAGAAAACAAGGAAAGAAAATGCTGCAAACAAATCTAGATGTTACATCAATAAAACCCAATGACAGCATGGCAGAAGAAATGACAGAAAAGGAGTTCAGAATGTACATAATTAAAATGATCAGAGAAGCAAACGAGGAGATGAAAGAGCAAATGCAAGCATTGAATGATGAGATGAAAGAGCAAATGCAAGCATTGATTGATCGCACCAATCGACAGTTAAAAGAGCAAATACAGGAAGCAAAAGATCATTTCAATAAAGAGTTAGAGATATTGAAAAAAAACCAAACAGAAATCCTTGACATGAAGGAAACAATAAACCAAATTAAGAACTCCATAGAAAGCATATCCAATAGGATAGAACACCTGGAAGACAGAACCTCAGACATTGAAGACAAAATATTTAACCTTGAAAACAAAGCTGAACAAACAGAGAAGATGGTAAGAAATCATGAACAGAATCTACAAGAACTATGGGATATCATGAAAAGGCCAAATTTAAGAATTATTGGGATTGAGGAAGGCCTAGAGAAACAAGCCAAAGGAATGAACAACCTATTCAATGAAATAATATCAGAAAATTTCCCAAATCTGAAGAATGAAATGGAAAATCAAGTTCAAGAGGCTTACAGGACTCCAAATACACAAAATTACAACAGACCCACACCAAGGCACATTATAATGAAAATACCTAACATACAAAATAAAGACAGAATTTTAAAGGCTGTGAGAGAAAAGAACCAAATTGCATTCAGGGGGAAACCAATACGCATATCAGCAGATTTTTCAATCCAGACCCTAAAAGCTAGAAGGTCCTGGAACAACATTTTTCAAGCCCTGAAAGAAAATGGATGCCAACCAAGAATCTTATACCCAGCAAAACTTACCTTCAAATTTGACGATGAAATAAAATCCTTCCATGATAAACAAAAGCTAAAAGAATTTACAAAAAGAAAGCCAGCATTACAGAACATTCTCAACAAAATATTCCATGAGGAAGAGATGAAAAACAAAGAAGCAAATCAGCAAAGGGAGGAATTATCCTAAAGGAATTGTCAAATAAAGGAGGAAACAAGTTGTGTCAAACAAATAAATAAACAAAATTTTAAAAATGAACCAAATGACCGGGAAACCAAATCATTTCTCTATAATAACCCTGAACGTTAATGGCCTGAATTCATCAATCAAAAGACATAGACTGGCAGACTGGATTAAAAAGAAAGATCCAACAATATGTTGCCTGCAAGAGACTCACCTCATAGAAAAAGATACCCATAGATTAAAGGTGAAAGGATGGGGAAAAACATACCATGCACATGGACTCAGCAAAAAAGCTGGAGTATCCATCCTCATTTCCGATAATGTGGACTTCAAGCCAAAGTTAGTCAGAAGGGATAAAGAAGGTTATTTCATACTGCTTAAGGGAAGCATAAATCAGCAAGATATAACAATCATAAACATCTATGCCCCAAACAGTGGCTCATCTATGTATGTCAAACAAATCCTTCTCAATTTCAGAAACCAAATAGACCACAACACAATAATACTAGGTGATTTTAACACGCCGCTCTCACCACTGGACAGATCTTCCAGACAAAAATTGAGCAAAGAAACCATAGATCTCAACAACACAATCAATAATTTAGACTTAACGGACATTTATAGAATATTCCATCCAACCAAGAGTGAATACACTTTCTTCTCAGCAGCACATGGATCCTTCTCTAAAATAGACCATATATTATGCCACAAAGCTAATGTTAGCAAATACAAGAAGATAGAGACACTAGCATGTATTCTATCAGATCATAATGGATTGAAGTTAGAAATAAATGAAAGAGTAAAACACAGAAACTATTCCAACATCTGGAGGTTAAACAATATGCTATTATATGATGAATGGATAACAGAAGATATTAAGAAGGAAATTAAAAAATTCTTAGAGGTAAATGAGAACAAAGAAACATCATATCAAAACCTCTGGGACACTATGAAAGCAGTACTTAGAGGGAAATTTATTTCATGGAGCGCATTTAATAAAAGAAGTAAAACTCAACAAATAAACAACCTAACACTACAGCTCAAAGCCTTAGAAAAAGAAGAACAGAACAGCACCAAAAGTAGTAGAAGACAGGAAATTGTTAAACTCAGAGCTGAAATCAATGAAATTGAAACAAAAGAAACAATACAAAAAATTGACAAAATAAATAGTTGGTTCTTCGAAAAAATAAACAAAATTGATAAACCTTTAGCCACACTAACAAAGAGAAGACGAGAGAAAACCCAAATCACTAAAATTCGGAATGAACAAGGAAATATCACTACAGACAGGATGGAAATACAAAACATAATTAGAAGCTATTTTGAAAATCTATACTCCAACAAAATAGAAAATTTCGAAGACATCAACAGGTTTCTAGAGACATATGAATTGCCTAAACTGAATGAGGAGGACATAAACAATTTAAATAGACCAATTTCAAGTACTGAAATAGAAGAAGTCATCAAAAGCCTACCAACAAAGAAAAGTCCGGGACCAGATGGGTTCTCAGCCGAGTTCTACAAAACCTTTAAGGAAGAGCTCATTCCAATACTTCTCAAAGTATTCCATAAAATAGAAGAGGAGGGAACCCTCCCAAACTCATTCTATGAAGCCAATATCACACTGATACCTAAACCAGACAGAGACTCATCAAGGAAAGAAAATTTCAGACCAATATCCTTAATGAACATCGACGCAAAAATTCTCAACAAAATTTTAGCAAATCGCATACAAAAACATATTAAAAAGATAGTGCACCATGATCAAGTGGGTTTCATCCCAGGGATGCAAGGTTGGTTCAACATCAGGAAATCAATAAACGTAATTCACCATATTAATAGACTTAAAGTCAAGAATCACATGATTATTTCAATAGACGCAGAAAAAGCATTTGATAAAATTCAGCACCCCTTCATGCTCAAAACACTAGAACAAATAGGGATAGTGGGAACATTCCTTAATATTGTAAAGGCCATTTATGCTAAGCCCATGGCTAATATCATTCTAAATGGTGAAAAATTGAAAGCATTCCCCCTAAAAACTGGAACAAGGCAGGGATGCCCTCTTTCACCACTTCTATTCAACATCGTTCTTGAGACTCTGGCCAGAGCAATTAGACAAACCAAAGAAATTAAAGGGATACGAATTGGAAAAGAAGAACTCAAACTATCCCTGTTCGCTGATGACATGATTATATATTTAGAGGAACCTGGAAATTCCACCAGAAAACTCTTAGAACTCATAAGTGATTTCAGTAAAGTAGCAGGTTACAAGATCAATGCCCATAAATCCAACGCATTTTTATACATAAGTGATGAATCTTCAGAAAGAGAAATTAGGAAAACTACCCCATTCACAATAGCCTCGAAAAAAATAAAATACTTGGGAATCAATCTCACAAAAGAGGTGAAAGACCTCTACAATGAGAACTATACAACACTAAAGAAAGAAATTAAAGAACACCTTAGAAGATGGAAAGATCTTCCATGTTCTTGGATAGGAAGAATTAATATTGTCAAAATGGCCATACTACCTAAAGTGCTATACAAATTCAATGCAATTCCAATTAAAATCCCAATGACGTACCTTACAGAAATAGAGCAGGCAATTATGAAATTCATCTGGAAGAATAAGAAACCCAGAATAGCTAAAGCAATCCTTAGCAGGAAGAGTGAAACAGGGGGTATTACAATACCAGATCTTCAACTCTACTACAAAGCAATAGTAACAAAAACGGCATGGTATTGGTACCAAAATAGAAAGGTAGATCAATGGTACAGAATAGAGGACACGGACACAAACCCAAATAAATACAATTTTCTCATACTAGACAAAGGGGCCAAAAATATGCAATGGAGAAAAGATAGCCTCTTCAACAAATGGTGCTGGGAGAATTGGAAATCCATATGCAACAGAATGAAACTAAACCCATATCTCTCACCATGCACGAAACTAAACTCAAAATGGATTAAGGACCTCGGAATCAGACCAGAGACCCTGCAGATTATAGAAGAAAAAGTAGGTCCAAATCTTCATCTTGTTGGTCTAGGACCAGACTTCCTTAACAGGACTCCCATAGCACAAGAAATAAAAGCTAGAATCAACCACTGGGATAGATTCAAACTAAAAAGCTTTCTCTCAGCAAAGGAAACCATCAGCAATGCGAAGAAAGAGCCTACAGAGTGGGAGAATATCTTTGCCAATCATACTTCAGATAGAGCACTAATCTCCAGAATCTATAAAGAACTCAAAAAACTCTACTCCAAGAATTCAAACAGTCCAGTCAACAAATGGGCTAAGGAAATGAATAGACACTTCACAGAAGAAGATCTACAAGCAATCAACAAACATATGGAAAAATGTTCAACATCTCTAGTAATAAGAGAAATGCAAATCAAAACCACCCTAAGGTTCCATCTCACCCCAATTAGAATGGCGATTATCAAGAATACGAGCAACAACAGGTGTTGGCGAGGATGTGGGGAGAAAGGTACACTCATACACTGCTGGTGGGGCTGCAAATTAGTGCAGCCGCTATGGAAAGCAGTGTGGAGATTCCTTAGAAAACTTGGAATGGAACCACCATTTGACCCAGCTATCCCACTCCTTGGCCTATACCCAAAGGACTTAAAATCTGCATACTACAGAAATACAGCCACATCAATGTTCATAGCTGCTCAATTCACAATAGCCAGACTGTGGAACCAACCTAGATGCCCTTCAATTGATGAGTGGATAAAGAAACTGTGGTATATATATACTATGGAATATTACTCAGCCATAAAGAATGATAAAATTATGACATTTGCAGGCAAATGGATGAAATTGGAGAATATCATGCTAAGTGAGATAAGCCAATCTCAAAAAGCCAAAGGACGAATGATATCGCTAATAAGTGGAGGTTGACACATAATGGGGGGGAGGGAAGGGTTAGAGTTAGGGTTAGGGAGGGGGGCAAGTATAGAGGAAGGAACTACTGTATAGAGGGTAAAGAGGGGTGGGAGGGGTGGGGGGAAGGGAAAAAAATAACAGAATGAATCAAACAACATTGCTCTATGTAAATTTATGATTACACAAATGGTATGCCTTTACGCCATGTACAAACAGAGAAACAACATGTATCCCATTTGTTTACAATAAAAAAAAAAAAAAAAAAAAAAAAAATGTGCCCTGGACCAGCATCATCAGTATCCCTTATAAGCTTGTTTGAAATGCAAATTCTGGACCTAAGAATAAAGAACTTTAGTGAGGTCAAGCGATCTTTACTTTTGCACAATCTAGTTGAAATAGATGAAAATAAAAGGAAAGATCCACTGGGGTAGAGGCAAAATTGATCTCTAAGGGAGTGTTAGAGTGAGGCCATCAACAGGGTAATTAGTAATAACTGGCTTGCATGAGTGAGGAAAGGTGGAGGCAGCAAGGCAGTGTATATAACAGAACCGAGGGAAGGAGGAATGAGAAACAGAGAGAGATGCCTGAGAGGTGCAGGGAAAGCAGTTGGAAGTGGATCTGAAGATTTCCTATCCTCCAGCATCTTCTTTTTGCTTGATCAATGCACACTATGTGTCAAATGGTAATTTATTCACCATTGGTGAAGCAGTTAATGGTGTTGTAATTTTGTTCTGAATAAGATATTGTACACTTATTATTTCATGCATTTAACAGAGCTTGAAATTAACACAATCAGTAGAGCAAGACTCATTGATGTTACCTCCAGCCCCTGGCAGGAAATGTCCTCTGCCAGAGGGGAGTAGCAGCCGCTGTTCTTCTGTTGGCAGGGATGCTTCCAGTGTACCCGTGTGATAGAATCAGGAGCAATTAGGTTCTGAGGATCATTATCATTTTTGTTAATAGTGCTTGCTTGTCAGGTTCTATAATGATCATTTCTCACTTTATGAGTTTATTTTGCTGGTGAGTGAGGTTCATTTTAGGAAAGCAGCCATACCTAATAGTCTACCTCACTATCAAGCAAAATAAATTTAGAACTTCACCATGGAACTGTCTCTACTCAGGTGTCCCTCTCCATTGGAGAGGTGATACAAGGAAAGACAAGACCCATAGCAGCAGTAACCATGGGTCTTCAGCTCATCTGTGAACTGCTCTGCCCTGGAAATGTTTCTTGACTTCAAGGAGGCTCCCTTCCCTTCTGTGCAACTTGGGAATAATGAAACCAATGGAAAAATTACTTCTGATAGTTACACATGATGGCAATTATAAAGAACTTGGAATATAAGAAGAGTTAGTGTTTATTGAGCATCTACACTGCACTAAACTATGCTTCACTCAGGAATTTTTGTGGTTTCTCAAACAGTTCACCACTGCTATAATTTTAAAAATAAAGGAGAATAAATAATTCCACAAAAAACTATAGCTGAGTCAGAGTCCAGCATGTCCTTCAATTAGCAATGTATTTGCAATAACTTGTATTAATTTTTGGGTGAGTTATAGATGTAACTTGAGCATAAGTATATTTGCTTTTATTTTAAAAATCGCTTTAAGTTACTTTTTTCAAGTACATAGGAAATCTGAGCGGTGCCAGCTTCCCCCATTGATTCAATAATAATACAAGGAATGATGTAAGCTAACTAAGAGCAGAGCAAGTCTCCCCTGCCAGGGACAAAGTCAAGGGCTTCCTGTGCATGATCATGTGCAGGCTGGTGGTGGCCTTTTGAGGAAGGCTCTCCTGTTGTCCCAACGAGGGTCTGAAAAGGCTATGCCTGAGAAGTTAAGTAAATTTCTCCAAGGTTAACAGACTTTAGAAAAGAATCAGGCTCTGAACCCAGGTCGTATGTCTGCACAGGCCCTGGAATCCTCCACCTCTCAGTGGAGCTTTTATGTTCCCTACATTTCTATCTTCTCTTACATGTAATCATAGCTAACTTAATTTCCAAATTGCTTTTCAGAATCTTTGCATATTCTCTATTCTTACCACTTCTGATTTTGTTTAGGATATGCCTACTTGTCAATGAATTTTAAAGCAGTAAGTAGTTAGAATGTGTTTGTTTTTATAATTAAAAACTAGGTGAGTCTCCTCCTTCCTGGTTCCATAACAAATAACTTGATGAGTAATTAATAATACAATCCAGCACCAAGATAAACACTTCCACAAAGAAGCCTTCAATAAATATTTGTTTAATTTAATAAAAGCTTGTAAGTTAAGAAAGTTAGCCAACTAATTTGGTCCTCTTAGTAGGAACTTTCTATATAAAATTCTTATGGCAACTGATTATCACTCAAATACATGTAGTTAAAATAAGCTCCCAGGATGCCTTAAAATCTTTCAGTTTAATGTAGTTTGTTCATTTACTCATTCATTCGTTCATTCGTTTATTCAGGAAACACGTATCTGATGCTTGCCGTGTTGAAGAAACCATGGCAATTCTAGACAAGGTAACAAGAATCAAACAGCATTTGCTTTTGAGAAACCCACAACATTGTGACCTAGTCTGTTAATATAATTAGACTAATTTGTTATAATTAGATTAATTTGTATATTACCTGGATGTAACAAAATTACCAATATTTGCAATCATTTCATACAATATTTTTACTAACATACATTGACAATGAAGTTATAGATAAATAACATTGAAGCAATATTAAAAGGTTTATTAAATAAAAATAAATAGCATCCAACTGAATTTGAATTTTACATAAATAATGATTTCTAGTATAACAAGTATGCTTATTATTTAGTGGGGAAAGGAAATGAGGACATACAGTATGAAGGACTCAAAAGAGCAGCTAGTGCAAAATGAGCACCTCTAGAGATCTATATTGGTTCATTATATTAATCATTTTATTTTCAGTATGTATCTCAAAACATCATGTTCTAAACCTCAAATATGCACAATAGAAATTATTTAAAGAAAGAAAAAGAAATGTACTTATTTGGAATTCACTTGTATAAAATATTGTTTCTTGTTTATCTGTAATTCAAATATAACTGTATGTTCTGTATTTCATCTGGCACTAGTTTGGGACACTTATTATCTCATTCCTTCTGGTTTTAATAGAGTCATAAAAGTGTAGAGAAAAAAGCACAGCCTACTAAGGCTCTACTGAGGTCTACAAACCACAGAGTTTCAGGTACCTTAAACAAAACTAATGAGGTTTTGAGAAGCTTGTATGAGAGGCATTTTTTCTGAAGGAAAATTATGTACCCCGTCAGACATATTTTCTACTCAGAGAACAATAGTTTTCTCATTTAAGTCTGCCTGTCAGGGAATATTTTGAGCGTAGTGATATTTTTAATATCATATTTCACTCAAGAATTTCAAAGTACTTTATAAATAATTACATTATTAATGCCTTTGTGACCCCTGTGAAGTAGCTAGGGGACATGTATTATTTATAATCACATTATGGATGGAGAAACTGAGATAAAGAAAGGTTTAGTGGTTTGATCAAGGTCATGGAATGAATCACCAGTGACACTAAGGAAGGAACTCAAAACCGGTGAGCTGTGTAGTTCTGCACACTTAAAGCATGGGGGCTTTTCACTGAGTATGAAATTTATCAGTGCTTTTACAAAGAGGGCAATCATAGTTACAATAAGCTGCAATTATTCTTGATGTCCTTCTCATGTACCTCTGCTCATCTGCCTTGCTTTGTCCTCCACACTCAACATGACTAGTCTCCTGTGAGGGCCTGCTCACATGGTGGTTGGAATAAGAGATGAAACACTTTCCTGAAGGCCACATAGAGATCTGAGTCTATACCAACCCTATTCTGATGAGCTGGCTGACCACAGGAGAGGCTGAATGCTTGAGCTTAAAGGATGCAGGTGTTACAACCAAAATTTGAATACCAGCTTTATCACAGCCAGAGGTATGTCCTTGAAAAAGCCACACTAAGGCTCCCATCTTCAAAGTCCTTTTCTTCAGTATTAAGTTATTCATATTAATCTTGACATGCTGTGCTATTATAAAAGCTATTCATAAAACTCTTGGCAAATTATGAGTAAATAGTTTGACCAAAAAGCTGGTACCTAGTATTTTGTGTAATTTCTTCTTGTTTTCATTTGCAGAAAAAAATTGTGGGATTAGAAATAGTTGATCTTGTAGGTCTTCTCTGGCTTTGAGATGACATGACATGATAGATTGGAAGCTTTGAAAAAAATTACTGAGGGTCTCCTTAAAACAGTACCACGTTTATAGGTTATCTCTTAAACAGACTTCAATTACATGGGCCTCTGTATCAGGTATAATGTTGCTGCTACCAATTATCCATGTTTAGGTGCATGCTTTTACGCACATACAGGCACCTTCTGGTAGTTCAAAATTTAGTTCTAGTGTAAATAAAACTTCTCTTTCTCAAAAAGCCCTCATGTCCTGATGTTTGCATTGAAGCTCTTGCTGTGGAAAGCAGAGAGCTCTGTCCAACACCAGTTTTGTTGTATGTTGATTAACACAGGAGCAATCCTGGACTTTGAAGTTACATATGCATTTGACCTTGGGTTAGATTGTTAACTTCTCTGCACTTCATTCACTTTATATGCAAAATGAGGGTAAGAAAACCTAATTTATAAGTTTATTATATGAATTAAATGACACAGTTTTAGTGTTGTTTGACTTATGAATTAAGTGATGCAGTGTCATTTTCTTTAAATCTCCAATTTAGTCAAAGTTTCCAACAAGCTGGGGCTGCAACATTTCATTCAGGGTGTTTTAGTTTGGGGGCAGGTTTTACAGGGCACTTGACAATCAAATACACAAAGTCATGGCTGAAAGATTCACGCAGACATTCATAAGAATAGTCTTCATTTATAAAATAATAGTATATTGTTACAAAGGAGTGTATTTTGCTAAAATTAACTGAAATGTTTTATAATCTTAGCAATTTAGCCTGTGGAAACATGTTTATTAAATAGAATAGCTTTTTTCCTTTTTTCTTTTATTATCAGTCCTTTAATCTTCCTCTCACATTCTGAAACATCTGCTCAACTTACAGCACTATATCAAATGAGAAGTAGAGAAGCGATTTTATTTTAACTGTACAAAACTGGCAGCGAGTTCACACACACACACACCACACACACACAAGGGATTCAATAGAAAACCTGGTAGTGAAATAGCACATTCTTTCATGCAAAATGGTCAACAAAACCCCAAATATTGACTCAAACATTTAAAATTCCATTTCTATAATTTCACAGCACTCTCATGAGGTTATTTTACCACTTGCTATGTCAGATAGAACTTTTATCTCCTAGGGTGCACAAATAGAGTCCTAAATGTCTATCAGAAGAGTAACATCTGATGATCTTCCATGTAGTACCACGGATGACTGGACCATGCTGTTGTTTCATCCTTACCCAACATACTCCCTTCGTCTGTTAGCATCCTTGCTTTGGCACCCACACTGTACCCCTCAACCCCACCCAATCTGACAGCACACTCACTCA
The DNA here is from genome assembly GCF_902686455.1 of Sciurus vulgaris. Lineage (NCBI taxonomy): Eukaryota > Metazoa > Chordata > Mammalia > Rodentia > Sciuridae > Sciurus > Sciurus vulgaris. The sequence continues at coordinate 77,614,308 of NC_136463.1, read as the reverse complement.
CCTCACCATTCTTTCATAATATATTGATCATATATTATTATTATATATTATTATATAACATATATTATATATTATTATTATATATTATATATTATTATTATATCAATTGATTAACAGGATATTCTCAAAATCGTGTTCTGGCTCATTCCTCTGTGGCACTACTTGTGTTGTTTTCTTTTCAGAACACCTTTCCCTGCATCCTTCTATTCCACTGTGATTTTTCTTCAGATTCTGCTAATTCCTTAAATCCTCATATGACAGCTCTTCCATACGGCCCCAGCACTGCTTCTCCTGTGAACCATGACCCATGATTTCTCCATCAGAGTGCTGGTCACACTGACTGTCCTTGCAATTAGGAGAATCATGGTTGATTTCCAGCAAGTGAGAAATAAATAGATATTGAATGGATGAACATTGGATACATCAGTGCGTAAATTTATGAAGACATTGCTATTGTTTGAAAACATGTGGGGTTTGAACATCTTGGTTTGTTGGAATTTAACCGAAAAGGTGGTGGGTAGTGTTAAGAGGTAGGATCACGGGAAGGTCATAAAATCATGAGGGCTCTATCCTCTTGCATGGGATTTGTGTCCCTTTAAAAGTATTAGAGGAAGTGAATGAAAACCTTCCTCTCCTTCCACCATATGAAAACATAAAAAGAAGCACAATCCATAAATTAGGGAAAACAGAGATAGACTTCACTGGATAGCTCCTCCACTGGTGCCTTGGACTTTCCAGTCTCCAGAACTGTGAGAAATAATTTTCTGATTTCCATAAATTATCCAATCTATAGTGTTTTTTATAGCCACAGAAACAGACTAAGCTGAGCAGACCCACTGGTGTCTTCCATATGAATCTCTTACAGTCAGTCTTTAGGATGGCCAGGAGCATTTGAAGAGGCCCTGTGTGAGGAGCTGGGAGCTATGAAGTCAGAATCTAGAGCATCATGTTTGAATCAATGACGATTTCTGTTTTAGTCATCTTTTTCATTGCTGTGACTAAAATACTAGACAAGAACAACTGGAGGAGGAAATGTTTATTTGGGGGCTCACAGTTTCAGAGGTCTCAGTTCATAGACAGCAGTCTCCATTCCTCTGACCAGGAGGTGAGGCTGAACATCAGGATGGAAGAGTGTGGTGGAGGGAAGCAGCTCACATGATGATTAGGAAGCAGAGAGAGACTCCACTCTCCAGATACCCAAAAGGCACCCAGAGTTCCTGGGGTCCCACCTCCTCCAGTCACACCCTACCTGACTTCAGTTACACTCAGTTAATCCCATTAGGGGACTGATTCACTGATTGGGTTAAGGCTCTCAAAACCCAATCATTTATCCTCCAAACCTTCTTGCATCGTCTCATACATGAGTTAGTGGAGGCTACCTCATATCTAAACCACAACATTCCACCCCTGGTCCTCCAAAATTCATGACCATCTAATCATGAGAAAGACATTTTGTCCATTTCCAAGAGTCCCCATACTCTCAACAGTTCCAAGATTGCCTCTAAGCTCAAGTCCAAAGTCTCCTCTAAGACTCAGGGCAAGCTTACATTGTGAGCTCCTGATAAAATCAAAAACAATTTACAAGCATCCAATATATAAAGGTACAGAGTAAACCTTTCCATTCACAAAAACAGGGACATAGAAAAAAAGGATAGGAGCAAAGCAAAACTCAAAGACAGCTGGGCAAGGAATTCCTATAGGTCTGTGTCCAGGATCGGGAACACATGGCATCGTAATGTACTATTTAAAGGGCCTGTGTAGCTCTGCCCTGAGGCCTTGCTTTTTTGCAGCCAAAGTGACCTTGTCTCTGCTCAATTCCTACAGCTTTCCTAGGACAATGTCCCATTTTAATGGCATTTCTTCATCTTGGGGATCTTTCTCCCTTGCAGCTTTGGTTTCCTCTTCACATCTCCATGTTTCACCCCCTTAGGGTGCTCTATTTTGCCTGGCCTCTCAGGCCTTCCTTTGAAATCTTGATGGAAGTCCCCATGACCCCCTAACTCCAGCATCCTTCATTTCTGCAGAACCAGCACTATGTGACTGACTCCAAGGTCTGCCGCCACCTTGAGAAGTAGCCAAGCCTCCAGGTACCCACCTCCTCCAGCCACACCCTACCTGCCTTTAGTTACCACTCAGTTAATCCCATCAGGGGATTAATTCAGTGTTTGGGTTAAGACTTTCATAGCCCAGTCATTTTTCCTCTAAACCTTGCATTATCTCACACATGAGTTTTGAGGGACACCTCACATCCACACCTTAACAATTTCTCTCAGACATCTTCATGTAAGCCATGCAGAGAGATGTCATACATACAGGGAGATATCTTACAAACAAAGAGATGGTTGATGTTGGGAAGCAAAAGCCAGAAGGATATGTGGGGAAAAGGCAGTATGACACGTGCCATGAATTATGAGAAATCATTAGTAGTATGGGCATGATAGATGTAATACCTCACGGGATGACTTTAAAAATTAAAGAAATCAATGCTTATAAGTACTTAGGATGGTGCCTGGCTCCTAGGAAGCAGTCAGTAAAGATTTTAAATAATAATCACTGTTTTACATTTTATTTAGAATAAATAGAAGTTCTGTAAAGACACTCTAACTCAGGGTCTAAATTTCCACCAAAGTGAGTGATAACTATACCATTACTTGTACTGATTTATCCATCTATTTGTTGATAATAAAAGTCCATTTACCACGTACACATTGGGTGCCCATAATATTCTAACAGCTCTTCTTGGCATTGGTTTCAGTCACTATGTAGTGAGTTCTCAGCAACTGATTTTTTATTTTTATTTCTCTAGTCTTAAGTAGAAGAGTAAATGAGTAGAAAACATTCATTATGATTAAAAAGGGATTATTTACTGTCATATCTTTAGGAATTTTATCTTAAGAAATCCTTAATTTTCCTATGTAAATCCTGTGTGCCAATCTTCTAATAGGCTATGATTTTACCCAAAGTCTAGAGGGCTGCTAAGAATTTATGATGTTTTCAACACTCTTATCTAAGTTGGATCCCAGTTTTTACATTGAGCAAAACCAGAATCAAAGTGGATCCAAGATCTCTGTGGCATTTCTTGAATTTTAATTCACAAACTTACATCATGAAGCATCTGTAATATATTGGGCCATATCTTAGGCACAAGATATAAAAAGACAAATAAGGCCAAGGTGTAAAGAACTCAGCTATGAAAATCAACCACACTGTTAAATGCAAAAGTATCTATGATATAGAGAATCAAAAGGTCTGCGCACAGAGACTAAACACCTAACACTAATGAGAATGATGTCAAAGACCCTTCTTTAGCAATGGCAAAGTGGATCATGTAAAGGGAGTCAATGTTAATGAAATACTAAAAGAAAAATAGAGGCTTTGAGGAACACAAAAATAACAAAGGCAAAAGATATAAGATACTGAAATATACCCAAGTGATGATAACATATGTAGTTCAGACATGTTCAAATATAATATGCATTACAATATGACTATCCTTATATTTTATATAATATAATTTATAAGAAGTTAACCACCAAAATAATGTATTTTGATACATAAAATTCAGCTTATAAGTCCAAATACCTAGACGAAGCAATTTGACATTTTATATCTTGACTCCTGCTTTCCTTTCTTGCTCTATACTTTCCTCTTTGTGACAACAGTCATTTTGTGTTGAAGAGCTTTTTCTATAAAGGACTGGAGAGAAATTTTTTTAGAGTTATGGCCCATGGAGTGTCTTTCACATCTACTCCATTCTGTCCCCACAAAAGAAGCCATAGGCAACACACAAACACTCAGGCAAGGCCATTTGCCAATGAAACTTTTCACAAGGACATTTAAATTTCATCAAATTTCCATGTGTGATGAAATATCTTTCCTTTGATTTTTTTTCAATTATTTGAAAATATAGTGTTTTCTTAGTTTGAGGGTCATATAAAAACAGATGACAAGAGGTATTTGACTCCAAAAACATGTTTCAGAAAATTATGATCTTAGAGGTTGAGGGTTAGAACAGGAGTCTGATAGTGATGGGATGAACTCTCAACTCACTCAATTTAGTGTATTTCACCTGGAACTAGTCAGAACGATTTCAACTATATTCAATGTTAACCCCCTAGAGGGAATGGAGATCCATTTAAAAACATTAAACAGAACAGCAGAAGAGTCTGATGTGCCTTTTGGAAAATTTTTCCAGCTGGAAGGTGGATCTTAGACCAGAGCAGGTACGGTGGAAAAAGAGAGAGCAGTTAGGATGAGTTATAGGACACACTACATTCATCTAAATAGCATTTTCTCATTAATAAATATAAAACACGATGTAAATATTTAATTGCATTATGTATTTGTAATAAATTTATTGTGCACGTTTTTTAAAAATGTGATTTAGATATGCTATATTTCCCATTGCAAAGAAATTAAAGGTCATCTGCACATAATGACCTTATGAGTGTCATGTTTGGTAGGATTGGATCTGGAACTTGTTTCCTGCAGAAAGGAATGCCTTTATAAAGTGTTTTATTTTGTTGTTGTTGTTGTTGTTGTTGTTGTTGTTGTTGTTGTTGTTTTTAACCAGGAACACAGACCATCTGTTTCCTTTCGTGATACAGTATCTCAGTCCACAATGTGGTTCCAAATGAATAATGGAGATTGGTTTTTACAAGTCAGCTTTATCTGTTGCAGCAATGATTAATAACTCTATGGCCAACCCTGCTTATAAATAGAGAGAAAACATGTGAAAACAATTTTGTATCTGACTGAGGCGAATCCAAATTTTGCAAGTAAGATTAAAGTCTACATAGCAGATTCTAGGGATGTAGAGCTTTTCCATATTGTGTTATGTAAGGGGAAGAGTGGGTATGAGAACATGCATGACTGGGATTGAAACCAGGCTCGAAAACATGCCTTTCATGTGGTCTCAGCAAAATTATTTAATGTCTCTAAGCCTTCATTCCACCTCTGTGAAATGAAGTTAATGACCCATTCTTTGTAGTATTTGGGTGAAGACTGCTCATTTTGTATGCGAACGGTCCAGAATATGGTAAGATATAGAGTACTCAGTAAGTCATTCAGCAAAATTATTTTTGAAATGGCATCTCTGTGTGTATGTGTATGCTTGTGTATGGGTGTATCTGGCCCCACTCTGATGCAGAAATTTCTCCAGATTCCAAATTATCTCTTGATTGGGGCTGAATGACTTTCATATTTCTATAACAGATTTCTTTATTTTTTTTTACCTGATTTCTCAGCACCACTGTCATTTATAAAATCTCTTCCCTTGACATCTTTATCATCCTTTTCTTTTCTTTTATTTTTTTCTTACCTCTCCAATCTGGTCCACATTCTCTCTGTCTCTATCCCTTCTTCCCTTTTTTGTATGTAAAAGGGCCATTTAACATTGTACACATTCAGGGTTAAATCCTAATCCACTGTGCTTTTGTTATTCTCTAGGCTAACCATAAAAAATAGTACTTGTGCCATAGTTTCAAGAATCATCTACAGCTAGGTGTTTCACAATGCACCTCTCTAACACAGAATTCCCCTTTGTGCTCTGGAACTAACTGAAATCAGTGGTTTCATGGCAACTCTTTTCCAATGACTAACTTGATGGTTTATCCCTAAACCTGATTCTTCTGTGCTTCCCATTAAGTCATCCCTGTCTTTTAGATAAAGCACTGTCCTGAACACTTCTGCTCTGTCCTCATATACTCCACCAATCATTAGGTCTCTTCTACTTGTGTCCTACAGTATTTCCTTCCACCAGGGATTTGCAACCTTGATACTATTGAGATCTTTAGCTAAATAATTCTTTGTTGTGAGGAATTTCCTGGTGTATTGTGAGACTTTGCATTACCCTTGACTTCTACACCTTAGATGTCAGGCACACCTGCTCCCCATGTGTTACAACGTGGGCATGTGATATCCCCCAATAGCTCATGTGTGAGACAATGCAAATTCTTGCTTTGGTGAAGTGATTAGATTATGACAATTTTATCCTAATTGTTGAGTTAATCCACTTAAATGGATTAACTGGATGGCAACTATAGGCAGGTAGAGTATGGCTAGAAGAAGCATATCACTAAGGGCATGTCTTTGGGGTGTACATTTTGTCCCTGGTAAGCAAGCTGTCTCTGCTTCCTAGCTGTCATGAACTGAGAAGCTTTCATCCCCCGAGCCCTACAGCCATGACATTCTTCCTCACCTTGGGCCCAGAGTTAGGGAGTTGGCTGACTATGGAATGAACTTTTGAAACTATGAAACTCAATAAACTTTGTCTCCTCTAAGTCATTCTTGTCAGGTTTTTTAGTCACACCAACAAAAATCTGACTAAAACACCATGTTTTAACAACCAAAAATCATTCCACATAATACTAGATGTCCTGGGGTGGGGCTAGACAGTTGAGAAACAATCTATCCATTTTTGCCCATCTCTCATAGTCCAATTTTCAGTACTCTTTAGCATGGATATCTGCAGTAGGCTCCTAACTGAGCACCTACATCTTCTCTGCTCTAGCTTCTCACCTTTCTTCCACTGTGGAGGCAGGACAGACTGGTGGTTAAGAGCATGAGGCCTGAAGACAAGTAGCTGGGGTCTGCTCTGTCACCATAACTGTGTGATCTTGGACAGTCTGTTTAATGGATCTGTTCCTCTCAGTCTTCTCACCCTTTCAGGAGATATAACAACACAAACCTCATAAGGGTTGTTGTGAGCATCAAATGTATACTACATACATGATACACAGAATGGTGCCTGGAAAAGGATAGATACTCCCAATTAATATTAGTTATAGTAACAAGACTTTTCTTTTTGTTTGTTTATTTGTTTGGTACGTTTGGTACGGGAGATTGAATCCTGGGGTACTTAACCACTGAGCCACATGCCCTGTGTCCTTTTTTTATATTTTATTTAAAGACAGGGTATCACTAAGTTGCTGATTGTCTTTTGAAAACAGAAATTCAATAATACAAGCTCAGTAGTAATAAAAAAAAAACTTCAATGATATTACTATTAAGATTAAAAAAAATTCTGAGCATAGCCCAAAAGTCAGAGAAGCCTTCTTTGAATTTTGTGAGTAAATTAATTATTCCTATTGTAACCAGCTCATAGCACCTTATAAGTATAACACTAAGTCTTTTACTACTATTTGTTGTGTGATTCTGTTAGTCAGCTCTTTGCCACTGTGACTAACATATCTAACAAGAACAACTTAGAGCAGGAAACACTTATTTTGGCTTATAGTTCCAGAAATCTCAGTCTGTGGTTGGTTGAATCCATTGCTGGGCTTAAGAATGTTTTAAGATTAAGAAAGAACATCATGTTGGAAAGGTGTGGCAAAGAAAGCTGCTCAACTCATGGAAGCTAGGAAGTAGAGAGAGAGAGAGAGAGAAAAGAAGAAGAAGAAGAAGGAGAAGGAGAAGGAGAAGGAGAAGAAGAAGAAGAGACCAGGAGAAGATAAACCCTTCAATGGCTCATGCCTAGTGACCTCCTTCCTCCAGCTAGGTCCCAACTCCCAATGGTCCATTCAGCCATCAGTGGATTAACACACTGATGAGGTCAGCAAAAATAGCCTAAAAGCTCCAAGTCTAAAACTTGTGGCATTCGGAACCATGTTTTCAAAAAGAGACTTTGGGGGAACATTCCAGGTTCAAACCATAACATTATGTTACATATGCTTCTTCTTTATGACCTATATATTTTTGAGAGTAAATTTTAATGTTGTTGCTGTTATATTTTTATTTGTTTTAGAGTTTTTCACTATTATATCCATGCATGGTATAATTCTGAACGTACTGCCATTTAATAAGTAATATATGTTGCATGAAGGTATATAGTTTTCATATCTTATTAATCAAGACTATAGATATAAAGTAAATATATGTTGCTTTGTATGAAAGACAAGTTCTAGCAAGAACTGAGGAAAAGAATTATGTGCAGGAAGTTTATCCAAGGACAACTTATTCAACTAATGAGCAATATGGGTAACTCTTTCTAGATCCTTCTAGGGACCACATAGAAGGCATCTGTAGAGAAAACAGTTGAGAATCACTCATCACTCAGGGAACAGAAGAGGAGAGTGTTTATCCACCAGCTCTTATTGCCCATACTCAAGGGTGCACTGCACAGACACTACCTTGTACTCCCAATTTTCACATTTCTCAAAGAAGCTGAGCAGATTCCTGCAGACTTATGATCTTGTAAAACAGAGACATTCCAGAGCAGAAAGTAAAAGCACCGAAGAGCCAATGTTAACATCTTATAATTTGAATTTATGATTTTAAATAAAGAAGACAAAATGGAATGATACTTAGAAAAGAAGGAAGGAAGGAAGAAGAGAAAGGGAACAAGGAAGGAAAGAAGGAAGGAAGCAGTGGGTTCCCCCAAAAAGAGGAAAAATTTAAACTGTAAATCTCAAACCTTAAAAAAGCTATATTGAAGCTTATATATCTTAATGAGATAATAAGCCACTGTTATAAATGTCATGTAAATATTCAGTGTATGATATAGTGAATACTAACTACAGATATTTTAGAGGAAAAAGATTGTTGCTAAGATAAATTATCCAAGAAGGAAATCTTTTTTCATCAAACTCAAGGGTTAGAACTTGATATTTTCCAACGTTCTGTCATAGAATCAAATATGAACTAGTATGTGGAAGGAATAACTATAGTATTAATTTCCTGTTTGATAAAATACAAGGAATTGGAATGAATACAAAAGGACAAATGAATGCAGATTTTTGTTCCCTTCCTGGGAATTTATAATCTAGCTCAGGAAACAAAATCTAAGAGGGCTTTGAGAATGCTAGCGCAGTTACAGAGGCAGTATATAAGATGGACATAGTGACTGCTAGATTTCACAGACAAAGCAGTCGGCATTGACAGAAATTAAGGGAGATTAATTGAATTGAGAATTAATTAGAACTTGTATTTAAGTGGCAAAGAAGAGGTAAGAACTGTGACTGGATCTGAATTGGTTTGGAGAGAGTGCTGGGGAACATTGCTGGTTGCAGGGACAGAGTACTATGGTGCACACCTATAACACCAGCAATGTGGGAGGCCAAAACAGGGCTTCAGAAGTTCAAGGTCACCACCTGCAATGTAGTGAGATCCTGTCTCAAAATAAAAATAAAAAAGAAAGGGATGTAGCTCAATGGTAGAGTGACCCTGAGTTCAATACCAAGTAGCAAAAACAAAGACTTCATCATCATCATCATCATCATCATCATCATCATCATCATCATCATCATTTTTAAAAAGACAGGAGAGCAATGTCTTTAAAACTGAAATCAAGTCATATAGTATTTTGGCTTCACTCAATTTAGCTGTGTTTATGTGAGGAAAAAAGTTTTTCTTCCTTGTTTTCTTTTTTACTAATACCACCCTCTTGATTTGTCTTACTATTCCTTCCCTCAATCCCCATGATTCTTCCTGCGCCTTCCAATAAAACTGCTCTAAAGAATATGTTGTATTTGGTTTTCAAATGCTTTTCTCGTATTCTGCTTTACACAACCATGCAATCAGGCTTTTGACTCAACCAAATATACTGTGTGTGTGCGTGTGTGTGTGTGTGTGTGTGTGCGCGCGCGCGCGCGCGTGTTTATACATTCAGGGATTTCTACCTGATTTGTTCATTGGTGTATTTCCAACACCTAGAACAAGACCAGATAATATTAGATGTTTAATAAATGTTGTGAAATGAACACAAAAGAGTAACACAAAATTTGAAACCACTGTAGTTATTTCTGCATGCATGCCTTCGTTATAACATATTTAGTGACTTGTGACCCTAGAGAGAAGCCTGAGATTTAGACAAGGCATTGCAAAGAAGAAACCCAGATTCAATTGACACATTAAGTCCTTTGATCAATATTGGTCTTATTGAATCCTATCTACCTAGTTTACATGTACAGCTAGATGTTGCTTTAGAAATTCTAGGAATACTAAGGAGATTAATGAGGTACAGTCTGAAGTATTTTATTTGCTCCTGAGAAATGTGTTGTGCATATGTCTGCACCATTCTCACTTACAGAAACAAGTGGTGTACACAAGTAAGCAATTTCCACATTCAAACCAAGATGTGCAATCAATTTGTGGTGAGAACTTAAACAGATATTTTTTTTTCCAAAGTGTAATGAATAGAAAAATAGAAGAAAGGAAAAATAATCTTTGTGATTTGCTCAAACTTCACAACAATAAACGTCTAGAAGAAAATGTGAAATATTGGAAGACCTTAGGACAATTCTCTGCCTTGATTCTACAACTTTTGATTTGATCGACTATGTGTGGATTGCTCCATCCTCTCAGTCACTCTGTGGCAGAGGATGACTGGGTCTGATTCTTGAACTCATGACAGGTGCAGGGTGGAGCTTGGTGAGTGTGCCCCTTGACATCACTTATTCCTTGCTTAGGAAGGACAAATTCCACAAATCAGAAGTTGTGGAAAATTTTCAAACCTCTGTTTCTTCATCTGAAATGTGAGATTATTGACCTCATAAGGATTACAAATAGTAGGAGTAAATATTGCAATACTAGGGACTCCACTGCTGTGATGAAATTTCCCTAAAGTGAGTTGAATTTAGAATAAGTCTCAGAAAAGTTCATGCAGACTGAATATACAAAGTCGTCAACTATGGAAGGACTTCTGAGCCTTGGAGACATGCTAGAGAGGTTTCATAGGACTGAAGACTCAATATGGCCAACTTTTATTTGTTGAATTTAATACTGAAATTATGAGCTAACAATTTGGGCTTTTTTAACAGGCACATGTCACTGAGCCCAGCTAGTTTTAACTGTACATAAAAACAAAATTGTACATATTAATTGGGTTCCATATCAAGTTTTGATATATATATATATATACTTTGAGCAATGTTTAAATTAGGCTAAACATATCTGTCATTCAAACATTTTTCATTTCTTTATAATGAAAACTTGCAAAATCCTTTTTTCTAGATTTTTGAAATATACAGCTTACTATTATGATTCATAATCACTCTCTCGTGCAATAGATATCAGGACTTCTTATTTCTATCTGTGACTTAGTTAGCACTCATTCAACACCTTTCCCAGTCCCTCTCTCCTCTCTACTCTCTTCGGCTTCTGGAGACCACCTCCTGCTCTTCTATGAAATCAATATTTGTTTTTTTAGATATGAATGAAATCACACTGACTTTCTTTTTCTGAGCCTAGCTTGTTTCACTTAATATAATGAATTCCAGGTCCATCCATGTTGTCGCAAGTGATAGGATTGCATTCTTTTTCATAACTGAGTTGGTATTCTGTTATTCATATGCACTGCATTTTATTTTTTTTTATGCATTGGTTAATGGACACTTCACATATTTCTGTTTCTTGCCAATTGTGATTAGTCCTATAATGAACATGGGCACATGTGTGTATGTTACTTGGAGGTACAGATTTCATTTCCTTTGGATACACACCCACCAGTGGGATTTCCAGATCATATGATAGGTTCTATTTTTAATATTTTGAGGAATGTCCATACTGTTTTCCATATGGACGTACAAACTTACATTCTCACCTACACGAGGCAGGGGTTCCCTTTTCTCCTTATTCTTGCCAGGATTTGTCATCTTTATTCTTCCTGAAAATAGCTATTCTTACTGAGGTGAAGTGATTTCTCATTGTGGTTTTCTTATTTGCATTTCTCTGTTGTCACTTCACTCTGATGATTGTTTCCTTTATTGAGCAGAAACTTTTCATATGATGAAATCCCATTTGTCTATTTATGTTTTGTTCCCTGTATTTTGGAAGGTCTTCCCCAAAACACTCTTATCTCTACTTAAATTTTGCCCTTTTCATTATTTTTTCTAGTTGTTCATAGTTCCAAGTCTTACATTTTGATCTTTAATCCATTTTGAGTTGATTTTTGCAACTGGCAAGAGATAGGGATCTACTTTGTTTCTTCTGCACATGGATATACAAATTTTTCCCTGCACCGTTCATTTAACGATTGTCCTTTCTCCAATGCATGCTCTTAGCACCTTTGTTGAGAATCACTTTGCTGCAGATGCATGGGTGCACATTTAGGTTGTCTGTTCTCTTTCATTTGTCTATATGTCTGCACTTAGGGCTATTTGGATTACTGCAGCTTAACAGCAGGTTTTGAAGTCAAGTAGTATTATTATGCCTCTTTCTTTATTCATTTTGATCAGGATAACTTTGAATGTCCTGGGTCTCTTGTGCTTCCATATGAATCTTAGGTGTTATCCAGTTCTATAAAAATGTCATTGGCATTTTTATAGGAATTGAATTTGTACATTGTTTTGGGTAGCAAGGACATTTTAGCAATATTAATTCTTCCAATCCATGAATGCAGGCCGTATTTTCTTCTTTTAGTGACTTTTTGATTTATTTCATGACTGTTTTGAAATTTTAGTTATAAAACACTGATAAAAGTAGCAATTTTCACTTTCTTACTTAAGTTCATACCTAGATATTTTTATGTTTTTGCAAATATTGTAAATAAGATTGCATTCTTGATTTCTCTTTCTGATAACTCACTACTGGCACATTCTTGTATATTCTTTTTATACTTCGATATGTAGAAGAGTCTGTGAAAAAATGTATATAAACATTCTATATAATACATATCACATATATGTTATATATATGATGTATAATGTCAAATGATATATAATATATGACATTCATAAAAAACTATGAAACAATCTAAATAAAGATAGTACACATTTTGCATCATTTGAAAAAACAAATCATATACATGTTAGTTAATCTTTGTTGAATTTTTCTATGCTCTTCTTCAAATAAATAAGAAACATCAAAATAGACCAACTCTCCCTGATAGAAGAGGAGGAAGCTAGGCAGCCCTCCAGAAGAGATGGTGGGAAGAAGTGAAGAGGGAAAGCTGTTAAGAGAAGCAGATTGTGCCAAGTCGATGTGCATTCCAGACACACATTTAAGTGAAAGAGGAAAACAGGATGAGAATTTGAACATGTATGCAGGCATGCCTGTGAAACACATTTATCATTGCAAATTGCCTTTGTAACAAACCTATACATCCAGTTCTATCATAATCCTTATTTTATAGCTAAGAAAACCGAGGAAAACAAAGGTCAAATTATTTATCCCAGTTCATATCTCTAATGATTGGTAAAACTGGTTACAAACTCACGCAACATTGTTCTATATTCTTAAATGGATAAAATATGCATTGACTGTGAATACTCTCTCATATTTTTATCCTGTAAAATATAAATAAGTAAGATAAGTAAGATAGTATATTTCTTTTTATGCTTCTCAATGTTGCGCGAATGGTGGTTCACAAGTGTTATGGTTTGGATATGGGATGACCCTCACAAGCTCATATGTGAGACAATGCAAGAAGGTTCAGAGGAGAAATGATTGGGTTGTAAGAGTCTGACCCCAATTAGTGATTTAATCCCCTGATAGGGATTAATGAGTGGTAACTGAAGTGGTAGGGTGTGAGTGGAGGAGGTGGGAATTGGGGCGTGGCTTTCGGTTATATATTTTTTATCTGGAGAGTAGAGACTCCCCCTCTCTTTTTTCTTCCCCATCGCACTCTCCCGTCATGATGTTCAGCCTCACGTCAAGCCCTAAGAAATGGAGCCGGCCTTCTCTGGATTGAGAACTCTGAAACCATGAGCCCTCAAATAAACTTTTTCTTTTCTATGAATGTGCTGGTCAGATCCTTATATTTACAGCAGCACAAAAGCTGACTAAAACAGAAATAGGTACTGAGATGTGGGGCGTTGCTGTGACTAACCTGACCATGTGTTTCAGAAGATTTTGGAGCTTTTGAAATTGTTAGGAGAAATTTTAAGGTGTATAGCAGTGCAATCTGTCAAGACTTTAGATTATTGTAAGCAGAGATTAATGGCCAATTCTGGTAGGAGCTCATAAGACCTGAACGATGATAGGACTATGATCAGTGAAGACCCAGCTCAAGAGAGTTCAAAAGACGAGGACTCTATTAGAATTTGGAGTAGAGGCCATTCATGTTATGTTCTGGCTGAGAAGTTCTCTGCATTTTTCCCATGTCCTGAGACTTTCTGTGAGGTTGATTTTAGAAGTGATGAGCTTCTTAAGAATCTGGTGAAAGAACTGTCTAGGCAGCACAGCATTCAGGCAGTGGCATGGATGTTGCTGGTGACTTTCAACCAAGTTTATTGTGATAATCAGGAGCAAAAAGCAGAGCAGAAAGATTTGGAAAAAGTGAACTTGAAAGACTGGAGTAAAACTAGGGCTAAGGAAGTTGCGGTTGTTAAAGACATCACTGCCACTATGAAATGCTAACGACTTTGCCCACAGACAGTAAGAAAGATGGCTTGAGGGCATCTCAGGAGCTGGCAAGACCATACCCATCTCAAGCTCAAGGAAGGAAAGGTGAAAATTCTCTTAGAAGAGACCAGCAGGTTACCCTCCTTGCACCACTGGGCCTAGGAAGTTTTTTCAGTACTCAGCCACCCAGGCACTCAAAGGCTGCTGTAGCAAGGGTCACCAGAGGCTTGGCTACTGCTCAGGATGACAGCAGACCTTGGCATCAACCATGTGGTGCTGTTTCTGTAGGAATGAAGGATGTGGGAGTAGGGTTCGTGGAGGCTTCCACCAAGATTTCAATGGAAGGCCTTAGAGGCCAGGCAAGGTGCAGCAGGATTGGAGTCCCTGTGGGCAACCCCCAGGACAGCAAAGTGCAGAGTTTTGAAGAGGAAGCCATAGCTGCAGTGGAGATCCCCAAGATTAAGAAAAGCCAGTAACATGGGACATCATCCTAGGAAAACTGCAGGAATTGAGCAGAGACAAATCAATAGAAAGGCCACTTGGGCTGGAAAAAACAAGGCCACAGGGACAGAGCTTCACAAGCCCTTTGGAGAAAATATCATGATGCCATAGGCCCCAGATGCTGGACATGGAGCTGCAGGACCTGTTTGTCCAGCTGAATTTTGGTCTTGTTTTGATCCCATATCTTCTTTCTATGCCCCTGTTTTTGTAAATGGAAATGTTTACTCTGTACCTTTATATGTTAGATATTTATAAGTTGTTTTTAATTTTATAGGAGCTCACAATGCAAGATTTCCTTTAGCCTCAAAGACTTTGGAATTGAACTTTGAGCAATCTCAATCTCAGGACTGTTAAAACTATGGAGACTTTTGGAAATAGACAATGTATTTTACATTGTCAGATGAGTGTGAGATTTTGGAGGCCAGGGGTGGAATGTTATGGATTGCATATGAGGTGTCCCCCACAAGCTCATGTGTGAGACAGTGCAAGAAGGTTCAGAGGAGAAATAATTGGGTTGTAAGAGTCTTAACCCAATTAGTGATTAATCTCCTGATAGGGATTAACTGAGTGGTAACTGAAGTAGCAGGGTGTGGCTGGAGGAGATTGGAATTGGGGTGTAAATTTGGGGTACACATTTTTTATCTGGAGAGTGGAGACTCTCTCTCAGCTTCCTGATGATATAAACTGCTTCCCTCTGCCACACTATCCCGCCATGATTTTCAGCCTCACCTCGAGCCCTGAGGAATGGAGCCAGCCTTCTATGGATTGAGACCTCTGAAACTGTGAGCCCTCAGATAAACTCTTCCTCCTCTACAGTTGTGCTGGTGGGGTCATTTAGTCACAGCAGCCAAGAAGCTGACTAAACAACAGGGCAGTGTTTCCAAGAGACTGCTTTAGACATAAAAGCCGGAGAAAATCTGATCATCAAATTCCTCTTTTGGGGACTGAGTGTTCATTAGCATAACAAAGTATTGAGAAACTTGCAGTAAAAAGAAACCACTTAATTTTAACAGCCAAAGAAACAAACTATTCCACCTGTGGAGCTTATCTATATCCCTTTGCATGTCTATCAAGAACCCTTGAAATGGTATCCCCTTAATGCCACCTTGGGAAGTGTGACTTGAGGTCATTCTCAAATTGGTACCCTGGGGTGATGCCAGCAAACTTCTACAGAAAGACTCAGCACTAATTAGCTTTGTGGTGCCTGGTCATGTCTTCATTAACTTAGCTCTTTCTTGGCACAGTTCTGACAGTGCTGATGAAGATGTCAATATTTGTTTGTTTTTAGTTTTTACTTTCTCCCCCACATTGGTCAACTGAGGGAACTTTAAAAAGGAGGCTCATGAAATCATTGTAACATATTCCCACAAAGTCATCACTGTCTCAATCATGCCTTATTGAAGTCTTAAGAAAAAGTGGCACGTTGAAGATTTAGTATTTGGCACGTTTTAAATCTCCGAGATTGGAATTTCTAAAGAAAAGTGGAGCTCAAAGTTAAGCTTGTTTTGTAACCAGGGAACACTGAGTATTTGGATACCCAGTCTAAGCTAAGTCAACCATCTTCTTTACGCTTGCAACTTCCTTCACGAATGAGATAGACAGGTCAAAATCCAAATGTGATCCTGAGTCCTATTTTTCTGTTCATTCAAATGAATAGGAACCATCAAAACTCTCACTTATGCCTGTAAAATCTAAAAAAGTTGTTCTAGGAGGAGAGAATGGAACAGTGATCATTGAAGCCTGGGGAGGATAGAGGGTGATGAGAGGTTAATCACTGGGTACAAAGTTGCAATTAGATAGGAAGAATTCCTTCTGATGACCTATTACACAGTATGCAGACCAGAGCTAACAATGATGTAATGTACATTACATTATAGCTGGATTAGGGAATTCAAATTATCTCACTACAAAGAAATGATACTTGTTTGAGGTGATGAATATGTTAATTACCCTGATTTGATCACTCCTTTATAATGCATCAGTCATAATGGTACAATGCACTCATAAATATGTTCAATTATATATATGTATATATATATACATATTTATCAATTATAAATGAAAAAGTCACAGCTGGACTCTTTGATGGCTGACTGTGCGAAACTGATGTACACTCTAGATATATGTTCCCATTTAGAAGAGGAAAAACTGAAAACAAAACAAACAACATGTAGCAATCGCTTAAGAATATTGATTTTTGCCTTTGGAAAAATCTCTTTACATTTCGGGTTCCTCATTGGTAAAATGGGTTCTAATTTTACCTTCTGATTCTACTTTTAGCTTTATGACTTATGCTAGACAACTCCTTTTCTTATCTACATATGTACCCCAGGTACTTCCAAAGACTTTTAGGCAACTAACAATAATGTGGAAAATCAAGGGAAAATAATTTCAAAAATCCAAGAAAAATGAAACAAAGTATAAGATGAAACTGGGCAAAGTGAGCACACAGAGGTGCACCAGAGGACCAGGCGCTTGCAGGTTCTGAGAGACAGGGACCAGGTTTATTTCAGAGTTTCCCAGAAGCCAAAAAGAAAGACTAGAGGTTATAAGTTGCATAGTGTGAAACAATGTAAATGCCTTTCTGGTGCTTGAAAGGAGAAATGTATTTTTGGTATGGATGTGTGGAATGAACCCTGTGTGACCTCACAGTGGGAGGCTGCACACATAGTCCTTGTAACAGCAGGGGTGGGAGCGTTAGCATGCATTCCATCTGTGTGGACAGCTTTCCCAACTGCAAACCATCTTAAACATATGTGACAACCTGGATGACACCTGGACAGTTAATATACCAAAGACAAGACTTTCTAATGACACTGATCAACAAAGTGGTTAATGTTCTATTTTTCAGAGTACTATATCACTTACTATGGTGCTTTACCTCCAGAAATATTATTTTGTGTTTATTGTTCATAGAAATGCAGACAGCTGGGCATGGTGGTGCATACCTGTAATCCCAGTGACTTGGGAGGCTGAGGCAGGAGAATCACAAGTTCAAGACTAGCCTCAGCAAGTCAGTGTGGCCCTAAGCAACTTAGAAAGGCCCTGTTTAAAAATTTAAAAACAAATAAATAAAATAAAATAGACTGGGTATATGGCTCATTGGTTCAGCATTCCTAAGTTCAAGCCCAGGTACCAACCAAACAAACAAACAAACAAAAAACAAATTCAATTAAATGAAGAGATCATGGCCTCTACCAGCAAAAAGTTTCTGAAGAAAAATAAATGATTTGATTTTAAATGCCAATATCAACAGTGTAGACAACATACTTAATTGACTTCCATAGTTTAGTATGCTTTTTCTTATCCATGCTCAGTAGGAAAAATGCTTCCTCTCCTCCCCCTTTTAGTAGGGGAAAGCATAGTGGAAAAAAATCACACCTGCTGCCCTCTGACTGATGTTCACCTCTCCTGTCTCAGTGTGTCTTCAACATGAGAAAGTCAGTGATATCTAATTTGTGTTGGTAGTGGTGAATCACACTAGGTTTATTTTATCCATTATAGAAATATTTACTGACTGCCAATATTCCTAGCACCAATCTAGTTATAAAATCAGAAAAAAGAATGTGGTTATTAATTGTGATAACATACATGAAACCTGCAAGATGGTTTGCAACCCCACCAGCAATGTATGAGTGTACCTTTTCCCCCACATCCACGCCAACACCTATTGTTGCTTGTGTTCTTGATAATCGCCATTCTAATTGGGGTGAGATGGAATCTTAGGGTGGTTTTGATTTGCATTTCTCTTATTACTAGAAATGTTGAACATTTTTTCATATGTTTGTTGATTGCTTGTAGATCTTCTGTGAAGTGTCTGTTCATTTCCTTAGCCCATTTGTTGATTGGATTATTTGTATTCTTGGTGTAGAGTTTTTGAGTTCTTTATATATTCTGGAAATTAGAGCTCTATCTGAAGTATGAGTGGCAAAGATTTTCTCCCACTCTGTAGGCTCTTTCTTCACGTTGCTGAGAGTTTCCTTTGCTAAGAGAAAGCCTTTTAGTTTGAATCTATCCCAGTTATTGATTCTTGCTTTTATTTCTTGTGCTATGGGAGTCCTGTTAAGGAAGTCTGATCCTAATCTGACATGTTGAAGATTTGGATCTACTTTTTCTTCTATAAGATGCAGGGTCTCTGGTCTGATTCTGAGGTCCTTGATCCATTTTGAGTTGAGTTTTGTGTGGGGTGAGAGATAGGGGTTTAGTTTCATTCTGTTGCATATTCATTTCCAGTTTTCCCAGCACCATTTGCAGCCACTCTGGAAAGCAGTGTGGAGATTCCTTAGAAAACTTGGAATGGAACCACCATTTGACCCAGCTATCCCACTCCTTGGTCTATACCCAAAGGACTTAAAATCAGCAACTACAGTGATGCAGTCACATCAATGTTCATGGATGCTCAATTCACAATAGCCAGATTGTGGAACCAACCTAGATGCTCCTCAATCGATAAATGGATGAAGAAACTGTGATACACACACACACACACACACGCACACACACACACACACACACACACACGCGCACACACACACACTGGAATATTACTCTGCCGTGAAGAAGAATAAAATTATGGCATTTGCAGGCAAATGGATTAAGTTTGAGAATCTCATGCTAAGTGAGATAAGCCCATCTCAAAAAATCAAGGATGCATGATCTCACTGATAAGTGGATGATGATACTTAAAAGGGGGTGGGAGGGAGGCAAGAACGGAAGAAGGAGGGACTGTATAGAGGGAAAAGAGGGGTGGGAGAGGTGGGGGGAGGAAAAAATAACAGAATGAATTGAACACCATTACCCTGTGTAAATGTATGATTACACAAATGGTATGCCTCTACTTCATGTACAGAGAAACAAGATGTATCCCATTTGTTTATAATAAAAATAAATTTTAAAAATAACACTTATTGTTAGAGCTCAAATAAAATGCTTATATTTTAACTGAAAAAAAGAAAGGAACCTGTGGGAGAGAAGATCTGAGTATGCAGTAAAAGGCTAAGTTGATACTAGTGCAGTGTCTGTCTTCTACACATTTCTTTTCTGCTCACTGACAGTTGAAAGGTTATGTGACAAAGTTTGTGCAGCTGCAATTTGCTTGAGAGATAAGAATCTGCTTGATAGAATACCTCATGATTTCCTTTCCTGCTATGACATATCTGAATTATGCATATTTATTTATAGAAAAGTTCATGGGTTATTGTTCTAAGCAATCTGATATAAACACAAATTACAGCATGTAATTGCAATCCTAATTTGATGGAAAGATAAAATTCCTTAAAAAGTTAATTATGAGGGACTATAAAATTGTTAATTCATGAAATGCTTGTGTTGAGTACAAAAGGATGCCCTCTTTGGGAAGACCATAATTTCAAAATGACTTCCTCTCTGAATGAAAACATTAAAAAAAAAAAAAACAAAAAACAAAAAAAAAACCCTTCTCCTCTTGCCCTTGGCAGGTGGAGCCTGGTGCCAGGGCACACATTTGGGACAGCTAGCATGTGCTGATGTCACCCCACCCTCATCTCCTTGGCTCTGCAGAGTTGGGCAAGTCCCAAACCACAGGAAAGTATGTGCAACCCTGGTACCACCAAAATCACTACCAGTAGAGTAAATATTAGAAATTAGTAAGGCAGTATTTTTCTATTCACAGAAGAAATGCTCTCATTAACATGTTTATTTTTTAAAGAAAATATGTGAAAGAGGAAGAAAGGGCAATTGCATTTTGTAGGATAGGTTGGATTTGCCTAGGTGGAAAAAGTCATAAAGAGTCTCTTCGATGGATAGCTGAGACAGACTGAACAAGCACGTGAAGATCAGAGAGAGATGTGTGTGGGAACAGCTGGTAAAGGCATTTGGTTGGAACTGATTTTTGAGAGTGAGAATTATGCTATGACTAGAAATGCAGCTGTGTGCCAGCTGACAGAGGACTTGGGATATTAGAATAAAGAATTTAAACTCCATCCTTTAGGCAACAGCAAATCATTGAAGCATTTTGAGAAAATGATTGATATAATTAAAAGGAATAATTTTGAGAAATATCAGCATAATGCAAAGGCCCCCCCACCCATTAAAGTGGAAATTAGTAATACACAGTTGCTACAGAGGAAAGTAAAATTGCAGATAGGGTAAATAAAATCACCTCTAATTAAACTGCACAGAGGTAATGAATGCTAATGTTTTATACACTTAAATCTAGATTCATTTCATGCATACAAAAAGTATATTATAAAAATAGTCACATTGTGAATAATATTTTTGAACTGTTTTGTTACTTAAGATAACATAGAGATAATATGGACTTACAATTAATAAAGGATAGTAAATCTAAACTTTTCCATACAATTCCATGGAAATTACTCACATGCTTATATATACACACACAAACACCATATGCATATGATTTGAAAGAGCAAATGTAATCATAGATACAATGAAATTCATAAATCAAAAGAAGAATTTATGAACAACTTAAATAGAAAATAGATAAAAATGACAGTGTTTATCAGTCTATAAAATTTTTTAAATAATTCAACAAGAAATTAAAATATTTCTACAGACACTTGAGAAAATTAATCAGAATAAAAATTGGAACTAAATTTTATAAGTACATAAATGTTTTATAAGCAACAATTAATGAAAATTTAAGGAAGAATTATTCCTATAACATCAAAGGATTTTTCATAGAGAAACATAATATTTGTTTAAGAAATAAAGGGGAAGAGCTAACAAACTTCATGAAGTCAAAATTTTGTTGAAACCAAACAGAATAAATAAAGAAAAAAAATATAAATTTTAGGACAACTCTTTTTCAGAAAAATATATTAATATTAATGAATTATAATACAAGAAAATACTTTTAGTACTTCATCTACATAAATTTATATAATCCACAAAAATCTACTCTGAGTGAAGTATCATTATTTTATATTTTATAGAGAAGAGTGCAGCATCATAAAAATTAAATAACTTTATTCCTGGTTCCACTATTTACATATAAAAAAATCTTAAATCAGTTAATTGTTAGTCAAAGTTATCCATACTTGGACATTCATCAATTTCTGCTCATTTCAGTCACAATATCATATTTTTGAATACTTCGTAACCAATCAGGATTCATCCCAGATATACAGTGTATTTTAGCACAGAATAATTTGTTAATGAAATACATCTTATTTTAAGAAAAGAGTACAAATATAATTATATCAATATATGGATATAAATCACTTTATGAAAGTCACAGTTAATATCAAATGAGGTGGTGAAAGACTGACTTCAAGAACAAAATTATAATACTAACTACTGCTACTTGTATTTAACATTTCAGTGGAGGGTCTAGCTAGGACAATCATTCAAGAAAAAAGAAATAAGTGACATTGAGATTGGAAAGGAAAAAAACCAACTATTTCTATATTTAGGTGACATGTTCATATATGTAGATAATCCCAAGAGCTACATACAAATAATGTATAGGTAATAAATGAGTTTATCACGCTTGGAGAATATAAGACAAATGTACAAAACTTAGTGATAATTACATTCATTAGCTATGTATGTATTGCATTTTTTTTTTTTGTACCAGAAATTGAACCCAAGGAACAATTAAACACTGAGTCACATCCCCAGTCCTTTTTTGTATTTTATTTAGAGACAGGTGTCAATTGCTTAGGACCTCACTAAATTGCTGAGACTGGCTTTGAAATTGCAATCCCTCTGTCTCAGCTCCCTGAGCCACTGGGATTACAGGTATGCACCACTGTACCTGGTACAATGACATTTCTCAATATGAAATGAAAAAAAATTGCACATATAATATAAAAATTATGTAGAAATAGATTTAATAAAACAAGTACAAAATAAGATATTGCTACTACTTTGGATATGTGGTGTCCTCCAAAAGCTCCTGCTGATGTAGGGATGTTCAGGGATATTCTATTCAGAAAATAGAATGGACTGACTGGGTAGTAACATGACTGGAGGAGGTGGGTCACTGGGGGTGTTCCCTGGAGGAGTTCATCTTCCCTGCAGTTCCTTCCTTCCTCCCTCTCTCTCTTCGTTTCCTGACCCCATCTTGAGTCAGCTCAAGAAGTTTTCCTCCTTAGCTGGGCTTTTTCCCCATGATGAGCTGCTTTATCTTGGGCCCAGAGCAATGGAGTTGGCTCTCTATTGACTGAGACCTCTGAAATCCTGAACCAAAAATAAATTTCCCCTCCTCTGATCTGTTCTTGTCAGGTATTTTGGCGGCAGTGATGCAAAAGCTTACTAAAATAAACATGTAAGTCTTAGAAGATACATATATACAAGATATGTAGAAGACATAAATAAGACTTATCTTACAAGAAAAGCACATAAAATGAGGAATAAGTAAATGGACAAACAAAATGTGCCATATCCATATTGTAGAATATTATTTGCCCATGAAAAGAAAAGAACTACAGAAACATAATTAATTTTAAGCATTATGCTCAGTGAAAGAAATAAAAAACACAAGAGGTCTAAGAGACAGAAATCACATTAGCCATTTCTGGAGAAATGTCAAGTGAGAAATAATTGCTATTGGGTATCGCTTTGCTTTCTGGAGTGATGGGAATGTTTATGCCATTGAATAATGGTGATGACTGCGCACTAGGAGTAAACTGAAAGCTACAGAATTGTAGATTTCAGAGTGAATTTTATGGTATATGAATAACATGTCATTAAAAAAAAAAACTCTAAATGTGAATGAAGTATGATACTGGATTGGACCCTTGAGCAGAAAAATAAATTGCTCTAAAGGACATTATTGGGACAATATGTAAAAACAAATAAATAAATAAGTATTAAATAAATAATACATCTTTAAATTAACTACAGGATTACATCAATATTGAATTTCCTATTGTGTGGCAAATTTTGGAATTGCATTTTGAAGTACATAGTCGGGAAGAGAGCCAACGTCTCTCACTTATTCTCCAATGTTTTAGAGTATAATAAAACTAATAGGGAAAATTATCAGTGATCACTGAATGAAGGTTGAAGAAACAAATTCCTTTTAATTTATGTAAAAATTGTTGCAAAATAAGAATTTTTGTGAAAGAGTCAAAAGGAAAGTACACAAAAGAAAAAGAAATAAGAGTAAAATAAAGATGAATCTACCCATGAATATATGGATGTGATCCTTTCTAAAAAGAAGTTAAATTCAAGGATTCTTTGAGGTTAGTTAAAGTTTTCTCACCCTGCTAGTAACAGTGAATTTATAACATGTCATATTAGCAATTGAAAAAAATCCTATAATCTTGTGAAAATAAAAATTTTTAAAAAGCATATTGACATTTATCTGATAAGCTCACAAAATTCATTTTACTATTCATATTTAAATTTATTTGTCTACATTAATGGAGTTTAAGAAAGATAGATGATGATATTTTGATACTGGAGATCTATAGTTAAATTCAAGACAAATGTTAAGAATTATGAAATGATGAAATATTAAAATTAAATATTGATACTGAAATTATATTTATGTTTCTTGACCATGGTTCATTTTTTGCCTATTAACAGTGATATTTCTGAATCACCAAATATTAGCATTCTATTAGTTTTTTTTTTCTATTTCTATTATTTATTTGATGATTGTTGACCTAACTTTGAATTTTCAGTTTTTCCCTGCTACTTTATAGCCGTTAATCTGAGATTGTGTCTCAAGGCCACAGAAAATGTGGAGTGATATTTTTAAAATTTATTTAATCCATCCTAAGATGGAAATAGAAGCTAATCATCACTCCTGCCCATTAGACTAAGATCTCTCTTCTGTAGAGTGCTGTCTAAAGCCAGAACAATGTGTTAACATCAAATTATAAGAAATTGGCATCTTTCTGCCCTGCTTTTATCTTTAAGGCATCACAGTTCATCTGTCAGCATCTATCTGGTACCACAATAAGGAGTCCTCCATGCCCTTCCTTACTTTCACTGTTCACAAATTTTTTCTCCATGTTCTGAACATGGTTTTCATGGAGGACCTTAGGATATCCACTATGATTAGCCCTTACTTTGTGTTTATACTGCTCAAAGCACAAAATTGGACATTATATCACTTAATATGGAAAAACAATATCTTGATTAATTCTTATGAAAAATGGGGTGATAGATACCCGCTAACTTCCAGTTCTGCCAAAATGCTATAGCCCCAGTCCTCATTGTCTTCTCCTATGCAGCTAGGAAGTCCTAGATATGAAATAATGAAAAAGCACTGGAAGTCTCTAGGAAATGGAAAGGGGAAGGCATGCTGTTTTATTGGATCTGAAAAATGACATGGCAGCAAGTTCTGTTTCTTCATTGCCCCACAGAGTACTGCAGATGCTTCTAACCTAATCCAGAAACTGCAACAGGCGCCAGCCAAATAAGCTTCAAGAAAGATTGTCAATACAATGAGAAAAGGATAGACTGATTGCAAATTTTATTTTATTTTTATTTTTCATAATTTTCTTTCTATTCCAGCTAACAGAAAAAGAGCATGCTGACCTCCCTCCACACCGGGACTCCCTGGGACTGAATAAAAAGTTCATAGTAGATCTTCAACTCATTCCTCTGTTACCCAAGCAGGCAGATTGCTCCTCAGATTCCCCACCAGGTGGTAAACTGGGGATTGATTTTTCTTTCTCCTGTTTGGATAGTGTCACCAGGAAGCTAAACCTCCACTTCACTCAGCAGCAAGGAGGCTTAGCCAGATGGAAAGGCAAAGCTGTCATCCGCAGGCTCCCCAGCAGCTCCCTTTCTCAACCCTGTGCTGGTGGTGCCATGTGGGCAGCTATGGACCCAGCCCACAGAGCATCAGGGAGATGGAAGGAGAAGGCACAAGGCAAGACTAGTAATAAGCTCTTCGTTTTCTCTTCTTTCCCACTTGAAGAGACCCCTCGAGAAGGTAGGCATCTATTCACCCAACATGAATTAGAAAGAATGGAGTGAGGGAGTGAGGGTGAGTTGGTATTTCACTCCCAGTCCTCTGGTGTGAGTGGGGATGAGGCGGGATCTGAGTTTTTGTCCCTCACCTTTCAGCAACAAATGAGCGTCAGACCTCTCTTTTCTCCTCCCTGGTGGCAGCAGGACCTATGAAGCCGCTGACCTTCCACCTCCACTTGGAAATAATAAGAAGTGAGAGCGAAAGCCCATTCCCCACTTTCATGGAGAAGATAATGGCACCATGCAAAAGGCAGCTGACCTACCAGCCCGCTCTTCAACAAGGCAGTGGGAAGTTCCCCACCTGGACAACGTGCTATCAGCAACCACCAGTAAGAAGTTGAACATGCACACCAACCTTGCCCTTGCTGCTACACCTAAGCAATGAGATCACCTGCTAGAAATAACCAAGATTTGGTATTAAATGATATAGTACCCACAATATCTGGGATATAATTAAAAATCATTCCGTATAACAACAAAAAAATCATCAAGAATAAGAAAAAATATCAACAGCTGCCATCACTGAGATTTATCAAATTTGAGAATTAAGTGATAAAACTTTTAAAGTAGCTATCATAAAAATGCCTAATAAATTAATTACAAAAAATTAAAAATTAGAAAATATGAGGAAAGAAATCAGAAGTTGAAGGGAGAGCAAAATGAAAATTTGAGGAGTGATAAATATAATTTCTGGGATAGAAACATTGCCAGATGTGATCAACAGTAGGGTAGAAATGATAGAGGATAAAATCAGTAAACTGAAGGGCAAATAAGGAAAATTGTAATAATGTGAACAATGTAGAGAAAAATAAACTGCAAAATAAATTAAAAGACTCTCGGAAACCTGTAGAGCCGTGAAAATAAATAAAAATGTACATAAATAAGTAAATAAGTAAATAAATACCTAATATTCATATTATTAGCCCTCCAGGAGAAGAGGAGAGAGAGAAAGAGAAAGAGAATGAGAACATAGGACTAAAATAGTACTCAAAGGAAAATGAGTGAATGTTCTAATTTAACAAGAGAGATTCAAGAGGATGTGTGAACCACAAATAGGATAAACTAACCAATCCACACCAACATACATTAACAAACAGTGAACTTCTGGGAACTAAGGACGAAGACAAAATTCTGAAGGCAGCCATAGAAATTTGACATGTTAGTTAGAAGGTCATAAGAAATTTAGGAAGAGTGGACATCTTATTCGTAACTAGGACGACCAGAAAGAAAGTCTGTATATGTTGGCAAACTGTTTTCTAAATAAAGAGAAAGTAAGTCTGTTATTAGGTTATCAGGTGAAGGACAACTATAAAATGTTGTTTTTATCAAACCTATCCTTAAAGAAGGGCTGAAAACATTTCTCTTATAAAAAAGGAAATATTTATATTGTTGATAGTGAGCCGTAAAAGGATCAAGGACTGGATTTAGCCAATGATGTGTGTTGAGTATGAAAATAGGGCAATTGTTCACATTGAATCATTCTGGCTCCATGGATTATGATTGCCCTGATACTTGTTCAATGTTATTTTCCTTTAATTAAAGATTTCTTCTAGTTAAGTTTATAAGGGGAGGGAGACAGGATGGCATGGCACAGTAACACCAAGCACCATGAAGCACACACATGTATGTTTGAACAGCACATGTAACCCTTCACAGGGATTCCATCCTTTTCAGTGAAGTCTCCCAGGTTCCACGCAAGTACATGCCTTGTGTCATCCCTGTAACTTTCTTCTACAAGGAGACACTTTGATTTGCTCCTCAGGGTTATGACTGTTCCCTTTACTATTCAGGTACTTAAAGCAAAATAAGACTTCTTTGGACTGGGGAAACTGGTCTCCTTTGTCTACATTTTAAAAAAGCAAATCAAGATGTCAATTAGGCATCTTTTGATGCAAACAAATAGTAAAGTAGATGATTCACTTTACTTATCATCAGTCAAGGAATCTTGGTGATAGGATGAGTAAATAAATGTCTATTGACATCATTGTTGCTACAGTGAGACTTTATTTTTAATTATTATACTGTGTGCTGGGGCTAGAGGAGGCAGGAAGTCTAGGATCTGTTCTGATAGAAACACAAAACAGGGGTGTGGTGGGACATCATCATTTCCATAAAGACCATGCCTATCCACAGTTGAATCCATGAATTCTGAAGCGCTAAATTAGGATTCAGAAGACAGGAGTCATTATACCACTAACTGGGAGAGCAAATGATCAACATGTCTTCATTTTTCCCTCTGCCAAAAAGTGATAGTTCCTATAATCATTTTCTTTCTGATTCTTCTACTTTAATTTTCACTGCCCTAGCTCTAAGCTCAATTTCCCAAAAGAGTGACTACTTTAAAAAAATAAAATAATGGGCAAATGATTTCAAATATATCACTACTGGAAATCAGGTGGATATAACATAGGTTTTTCTCTCTTTATATATGCATGAGGGTTTTTTCTTGGAGGAATACACAGTTGAAGTTCTTTTTGACGCTCCCCCTTTACATTTCCATAGATAGCATGCTTCTGAAGTTGACCTCCAT
This sequence comes from Sciurus vulgaris, assembly GCF_902686455.1. NCBI lineage: Eukaryota > Metazoa > Chordata > Mammalia > Rodentia > Sciuridae > Sciurus > Sciurus vulgaris. The sequence goes on along the minus strand of NC_136463.1, from coordinate 77,586,062 downwards.
CATCTCAATGTATGTTATACAGTTTTACTCCACATACAAGTTGCACAGTCAATATAATATTGTCCAGTATATTTTAAAACTTACAGTAATAGCAATTTCTCTGCATGCTCATCTGCATCTTCCTTTCTCTAAGTATAGATTAATTAGTAATTAGAAATTAATTAATTTCTCTAAGTGTAAATTAATTAATTAATTTCTCTTAGTATAGATTGTTATATGTGTTTGTATATTCACCTTTGCACATTTTTTGTCCCATCAAGTAAATCCCTGAATAAACTGATTAACTTGTTGCCAACTCTAAATTAAGCCTCTCTAGTGTAACAAAAAGGGTTCATGGTACAACTCTTTCCTTCTTTTTCATTTCATTCCTTGCCACATCGCCATTTCATCCCTGAAACTGGAGCTCTTGGAATGATTGGTGAATTCCAGTGCCTTCTGAAACATTTCATAGCTTCTCATTTATATCTGCTCTTCTCCTCACAGCTTCTTCCCTTCCTCCTGTCTTTACTACCCACCTAATTGCTCTTTGCCTTCAAACATCCTTAGCAAGCCAACGCCTACCAATTTTCATCCCCCATACTTCTATCCAACTTTTTGACTCACTGAACAACAATCATTAGATTTTGTCATCAAACTGTGAGCTTGAGAAGGCAGAAATTACATAAATGTTATTACTGTTGGCCCTGGGACATTCAACATACTGAAAAACATCTTGTAAATGGATAAATTCTGTACATTTACCCAACATATGTGGTTAAGCCACAGAGTAAAGGAAACAGTGGAAGTTAAATTGCTTTAAAGGGCACAGAGTTCAACACAAACACAAGGTCATATTGGTATTGTCAGCAAACTAATCATAATATTACCTAAACATTGTGTCCTTCTTTCATTCTGTGGTAATTACCCCATGCTGACTCACCCTCTGTAACCCCTGCATTCTGTCCTGCTACGATGCGTGAGTTACATATATTGCTTAGTACATATGTTTGTGCATTTGTGTGATTGCATGTATATATGACATTTATATAGTGATACAATATTATAGTCCAGATAAGAGGTGTCCCCCAGAAACTTTTGTGTGAGACAATGCAAGAAAGTTTAGAGGTAAAATGACTGGGTTATGAAAACATAAAACTAGTCAGTACATCAATTCACTTGAATGGATTAATCGACTGGTAACTCTTGGCAGGTAGGGTTCCTCAAGGAGGAAGGTCACTGGGGGCATGCCTTTGGGGTATATATGCTGTCCCTGGTGAGCAGGGCTTGGTCTCTCCACTTTGTGGTGCCAGGTTTTAAGCTGCTATTCTCCACCACACCCTTATGGCTTTGAGGTTCTGCCTCACTTCAGGTCCAGAACAATGAAGTTTGCCATCTATAGACTGATAGCTCTGAAATTGTGATCCCAAAATAAACTCCTCCTCTATGTTATTCTTGTCAGTCTTTTGGTCACAGTGGCAAATACCCTCACTGAAACAAACAATGATGTTTATTATTTTTTCATTTTATTTTTTTATTAGTTCTTTTTAGATATAAATGATAATAATCTGTATTTTGACATATTATAAATACATGGAGTGTAAATTATTCTACTTAGGATTTCATTTGGGGTTGTACATGATGTGGAGTCTCACCGGCGGTGTATTCACATATGAACACAGGAAAGTCACAAGGATGTTTCATAGTGGCACTCAGGCACTCTCTGACTGCAGCAGCAATCCAGGGTAAAGCTGGCACTGCTTTTCTCTACATCAAACTAAGACTGCTGAAGCTGAGACTCAAATCACATTTCTGCATTGCCAGTTGTTTCCTGTTTTGATCTGCTAACAAAGGACACTGAAGGAACCTGCAAATCTGGTGTGGGCAACAGGGACTTGGCCCTCTTTTTCTACTTCCTTATTCTATGAGGATCATAACAGTCTTGCCTCTTCACTTTGGTGGCTGTCATTCTTATCAGAGAGAGAAATTCAAGACAGTTTTCAGAGTTTCCAACATTTTTAGAATGATTGTCATTGTATACCCTCAAGAGACTCTCCTCCTCCAGCTTCCATCTCCATGGGACCCTTCAAAGACACCCATCCCAGCCTAGCTCATTAATACGAATCTGAATCTCAGTGCTATAAGGCTCTTACTCCAGACTTATAAGTTTAAATGATCCCAGAATCTCCACTTTGTTTAAACAGTTTATCTCCTGTGTATACTGCGCTTGATAAGGCAATTGGTAACAGGAGAAAACTCAAGAAACAGACCTGAAAAAAAATGAGTTTCAGGGATTTATTTAATGTAGAGCTAGGCAAACTATTTCTATCAAGAGCCAGGTCCTTAATATTTTTAGTTCTGTCAGCCACTGTCACAAATACTAAATACAGGTATTGTCACAAGAAAGAAGCAATAAATGATTTGTGAGCAAATAGGCATGATCATACTTAGCCCATTGGCTATAGTTTGTCAAATCTGGGGATAGAGATCCAGAGAGGAGAAAGGAGATGAGTGCTTCAGGCCTTGGTCTTCTGCTGGTCTTTTGGTACTCTTTCTATAGGAAATTCATATACCATCTCTGACCTCAAGTCCCTCTTCTCTAAAAGCGCGCCACTGGGATGAAACATCTCAATCTGTAATTCTAAGAATGTAAGAATGTTTCATTTGATTCACAGAATAATAGCATGAGAAGTTCAGCTGACCTACTGTTTTGCAAAACTGGTGGGGATCATAAGAAAGCAACACTTTAAGTATTTAGAAACAGTCCTACGGATAATAGCACATAAAACAAATATATATTTGAGAATATCTACAAAAATTCTTTAAAAAGAGAAGAGTTGATGGTATTTGAACTAAGATAACAAGGGAAAGATTTGAAAATTCCCAAATATGTGGAAATAGGAAAACACGCTCCTGTATATTCAATGGGTCAAAGAAGAATTCAAATGGAAATAAGAACATAACTTGAAATGAATGAATATGAAAAGACAAATTCCCCAAATGAATGAGATGCCATTAAATCAATGTTCACACTGATATTTATAATTGTAAATTTCTATCATAAAGAAAGATGAAAGAGCTTAAACCAATAACCTAATGTTCTACATAAAGACACCATAAAAAGGAAGACAAATCTAAATCTAAGGTAAAGAGTGGCAATAACAAGTAGTAGAGCAAAAATTAGTGAAATAGAGAAGAGAAAAAAAAAAAAACAATAGGGAAAAATCAATGAAACAGAAGCTGGTTCTTTGAAAAAACCAAAATGAACAAACTGTAACTGAATTATCGGTCCTTGTCCCTGATGCCAACTCAATTAGGAGGACACAGTTTTGAGAAAAAGGAAAAAGAAGTTTTATTGCTTTCCTAGCAAAGGGCACTCCTGCCCTAGAGGCTGAGATTGTGCTCGTCAGGAGAAACAGGGGAATTTTAAAGGAGTTCTTCAAGGGTTACTTTCCAGGGGCACCCTGACAGGGGGTTCCAGGAAGCTCTGATGGTGTGTGAACACACTTGTTAATTTGGGAGATATTTACTTCCTAGATCCTCTGGCAGATATCTCCTTCCTGTGGAGCACAGATAACTCTAGGTCATCTTGTTCCTCATCCTCAGGATAGGGAGAGGGAGAGGAAGAAGAGGAAAAGGAAAACATGTCCCTTTAAAAAATAAGCCGTATTCAAAAGGTGAAATGGACCACTGTTACAAAACCTTGAGCCATATCGACCTGGAGGAATAAAGAGAAGATGGAAGCAACCAGAATCAGTAATGAAAGAAGGTTATTACTAATGACCTTATAGAAATAAAAAGAATCATAAGGAAATATTCTGAATAATGATATGTTTACAATTTTGATAACTTAAATGAAATGGAAAAATGTTTAAAAATTCATATCATGCTGATACCCACTGAAGAAAATGTAGACAATCTGAATAAACTGATAAAGTGAAGAGCTTTATTGGTAGTAATGATAAAAATATAAACCTACCACAGTGGTGGTAATAGCTTCCAGATGACTTTACCCATGAATTCTTTCAGACATTTAAAGAATTAATATCAATTCATTACTTGATAATCCCTTCTAAAACATAGAAAAGAGAAAATACTTCCCAAGTTACTTCATTGCCAAAACCACAGTAAAATATCACAAGGCAGGATGGGGCAGAACACTAGAGTTTATATGTTGGATACAAAATTCTCAACAAAATATTAGCAAGCTAAATATAACTGTTTATAAAAAGAACTATATAACACTCTTGGTACTATAGACATTTTGATAATATTACTTCTACATATCCAAGAACACAATCCAACCAATAGATGATCAAAAGAACTAAACAGACATTTTTCAAAAGAAGAAATACAAATGGCCAACAAACATGAAAAAAAAATTTTCAACATTCCTCTCAATGAGGGAAATGCGAGTCAAAACTACCTTGGGATTTCATTTCATTCTAGTTAGAAGGTCAATTTCAATAATGCAAATTATAATAAATATTTGTGAGGATATGGGGAAAGGTATACTCAAACATCAATGGTTGGACTGCAAATCAGTACAACCACCATGGAAAGCAATATGGAGATTCTTCAAAAAGGAAATGGAACCACCATGTGAGCCAGCTCTCCCAATCCTTGGTATTTACCCAAAAGAACTAAAATCAGTATACTATATTGATATATTCATGCCAATGTTTGTATCAGCAAAATTCTTAATAGTCAAGTTATGGAACCAATCCAAGGGTCCCTCAGAGACAGTGGGATAAACAAAATGCACTCTCTCTCTCTCTCTCGATATATATATATATATATATATATATATATTACACATGCACATATGCACACACAATATATATATATTACACATGCACATATACACACACAATGGAATTTTTTTCAGTCATGAAGAGTGAAATTATGACATTTGCTAATAAATGAATGGAACTAGAGAACATCATGCTAAGTGAAAGAAATCTGACTCAGAAAACCAAGGATCAAATGTTTTCTCTTATATGTGGAAGCTTGAGCAAAATAACAAAACAAAAATTTCAGGCAGGGGGAAATTTCATGAAAATAGAAGGGAGATCAGAAAGTAGAGGAAGGGGATAGGGAGAAGGGATAACAAAAGGGAAGAACTGCAGAATGAAGCTGAGCAAATTATGAAAGGTACATATATGAATATTTCATAGTGAATTTTACCTTTATAGATATACATAAATGTGTATTTATAAAGCACCAATTAAAAGTAATAATTAAAAAATAGAAACAAGACTGATACTACTGGTTACCTTGACAAGTTCTGCTTCCTCAGATGTTAAAGTATAATACCAAAGAAACATGCCAAGGCAAGTGTAGAGTAGAAAGTAAGAAACTTTATTAAAGAAAAATAGGACAGACTTCTCCCAGGTAGAAGAAGGGGACCCAAAGGCAGAATCCATGGGATAAGTCTTGCCCCTTAAAAGTCTTGCCTTTAAATCTACAAAAGTAGATTTAAAGTTTTCTTTGTTCTCCTTCTCTCTTCCCCCTTATCTCTTTCCTTCCTGCCTAAGTGACTAGGTCCAGGAGATCTCTTTGTTTAAATGATCTTTTCCTTCCTACAGTTGTTCTTTTAACTGTTTATTGGAGTAATCTTTCATTGTGTGCATTTGTTCTTTTGATCTCATCCTTTGCTTTGCAAATCATTTTAATTATGTATATTCTGATCTCCCTTTCTATTTCTTCTACCATGCTGTCATTGGTATTAATATAGAATTTTGGTTTGTTTGGAATATTTTCTTCTCGTGTTTTTTCATGTTGTTCACATATCTTCCCCAGTAGCAGTGCAGATCTGGAGTATTACAGTTTTTCCCCTATAGGCTTATGGTGATCCTGTAGGTTTCCAAAACCTCTTCTTTAAGGAGGAGATCAATATTAGCAGCACCCAGTACAGACAATATGCAGCACTAAAACCAACAGCCCCTATGAAGACATTAACAGTATTGTCATAATAAACAGAGAAGAAGAGTTTGATTATTATCTACAGTATAACCAATAGCTTTGCAATGAGGTCTACAGTTTCTAATGGTGAACAAAGAGGATGGGAAGGAGTGTAGGATGTAACTGTGAATGGGGTAAGAAGAGTGTATATAGAAGTACTAGATCATAAGAAGAGTGAAAGCAGAATCAAAAGAAGTTGATTGTTAGCATGAGAAAAGGGAGAAAGAGATGCTGAGGAAAGAGGTAAACAAAAGGAAATTATAGTGAGAAAAATAAAGAAATAAAAACTTAAAAATTTTCAAACAGGAGAAAAAAAATCAAAGGAATCTACATGCTACCAGTCGTATACTATTCAATCCGCCCAGTCTTCAGTAGCCTGATGAATGAGAGATACCTGACAATGAGCTTTCAGTCTCCAGCAGGCATCTCAGGATGGAATTGGCCCCACCTAAAGATAGCAGCTTCCACTACAGAATAATCCAAGATGGCTGCACTGGCTTCCAAACATGTTGATAAATGAGGAGCTGCAGCATGGATCATGGGCGCCAAGTCCACATGAGGCATGGTCAGTTGTGCTGGGGGTCCTGGAGGTGGGGTGCGGTTGGTTGGGATGAAGGTCCTGTAGATCCTGGCTGTTGTCCCAAAATGGCAGTAGCCACATGTAACCAAACCTGTGGGTACTGTGACAATGAACTTCCCAGGCAATAGTGGGCAGCAGGCCATCTGCGGGCAGTCTGTGGGAAGTTTTCAGGCTACCAGGGGGTGATTGCAGGTGGACCTTGGTGGTGGGTGATGGGTACATGAATGGCTGGCAGATGGGCAGGGTGGATGATAGGCAGCAGTGAGCCATCTGCACTCAAAAAGTAGGCAATATGCTGGCAGATGATGGGTGATCGCAGTGGATGTATGGGGTTAACAGTAGGGGATTGATGTGCAACAGAGATTGACTCACAGAGAAACAGATTTTCCTCTGCTCGAATCCCGAGTTACAGAGCTACAAGAAACGCAGTCTCCCTCTATCCCTCCATCTTGACCTCCTCATTTGTTTATTTTTGCTGCACTGGGAATAGAACCAAAAGTCTTACACATACTAGGCAAGCATTCTACCATTGAGTCACATCCTGACCCTGAATCATACACTGTAAATGGGTGAATTATATGCCATGTTTATTTGTTTGTTTGTTTGCTTGCTTATGCATACATGTATGCTCTGGTAGAACTTCAGGTGAAACCTAAACCTCTGGGGTTGTCTTATATCATTGCACATTCTGTTAGTTGATAGGGTCTGTGCAGTCTTTGAATTTAGGCACTTTTTCTGTTTGGAATACTCAAAGGGGCAAGAGGTTGAAAGGAAAGAAGGTGTTGTTTTGATCCATTTAAGTGTGTGTGTGTGTGTGTTTTTTTTTTTTTTTTTTTCTTTTTGTTTTTGTTGTTGATTTCTTTATCTTCAAGGTGATGGGGCAGAAGTTTGGGACAGAATTTCTACTTTCTACCTATGACTCTTAAAATATCTGACAGCATTGGGCTTCTTAGATCCTACTGCATGCTAGGAGGAACCCTGGTTCATTTGAGTGAACTGCAGAGATATGCAGGGCCAAGAACTCTTTGCAGAGGACTGACCACAGACTCTTTATCCTGCTGGAGGGCATGCTGATTGTAGTACTCATCTGCCCTTTAATTCAGCAAACTATCACTTCCAGTTCCCTCACACCCACTGAATTTCTCTGTAGCTGCCTCCCTGTCATGTTTTATTGAACTACAATATTTGTGAGATCTTTTTGAGTAGTCTTATTTCTCCCTGAGAGTTCAATGAACAAAATTGTCCCTTTTTCTTCTCTTTCCTATTTTTGTCTCCACTCTGCTAGACATTTCCATAAACTTAGTTTTATAAGACATGAATGACTTTGTTCCTGGCTTAAATTTTCTTCCACTCTAGTAATATTCAGGCAACAATTCCATTCTAGAAATCTAGTGGGTGCATAAAATGCATTTGGACATATGTTAGTCAATTTCTGAGATACAAAACAGTCTACGATTAGGCGCCAATAGGCTCAAAGGAGAGGGGCAGCGTCATGGTGGTTGCCTCTGCAGTACTGGGAGAATTGCTTTAAAACTAAAATAGTATCCAGTGCTGCCAAGAGGAGCGGAACAAGTAGAAGAAGTGTCAACACCATGATGCTTGGATGCCATATCATGGCTACATCATGAGAGCAATTGATAAACATGAAAGTGGTGACCCTGATGTAATTATAAAACAATTCTCAGGCTAAACTGCTTGCAGTGTTTATTTTTGCCAAAACTTACCTTTGACTGAAGGATTCATATATGAGACATTTTATTTTGCTATTGTATCTGAACATTGATTTCTTCTCCCATTGTGGAGTGTTGAATTGCATAGCTACAGGCATTCTAAAAATCAATCCATCAATGAATAAAACTGCTGACATTTTTTACCAAATTGCTTTTATAATTAAAGGACATGTGTTTTTTGCAAATGTTTAGAAACTAAGGAACTAGCCTGAGGGGCTAAACTGGGACAAGGGTGGCTTTTTTTTCCGCCACCAAATAAATTGCTGTAAATGAGAAATTGATGAAGTAATTCATTAAACGTTAACATTAAAATCCCAAATTTTCCCTGTGACTATGAATTCAAACCTTCAGCAGTCCATATTTTTAGTTCTAATATAGAAAGTGTGTAAAAATTATCTTCTTAAAGTTACCTTTGGACTTCCAAGTCTCTAGGACTCTTAAGACTTGGCTGGCAGTGCTATTTAATGGTAAAGGAATTCTACTTTGAAGTTAGACAAATTTTAAGTGAAGACCTGGCTCCACTACTTAATTGATGAGTGAATTTCAGAAGTTATTTAACTTTTTTTGGATCTCAGTTCCTTGTCATGTAATAATGAAAAAGAGAATAAGAACTCCTGCCTACGGTAGTCTTGTGAGTTCACTGGTGAACAAAAATACAGTATTTAGCTCAATCCCTGGCAAGTGTAAAATTGTCATTAAATGTCAGGTTCTGTTATTTTTATTTTTTGGAGGTGCTATTTGTGATTGATCCCAGGAGGTCACCCATGCTAAGCACATTCTGTACCATTGGGCTATGTCCCAGCCCTAAGCTGCCATTATTATCATTTCTCGAGAACATTCTTTGTGAGTCAAAGGACTGTCTCAGACATGAGAGTGGTAGGTCTTGAGAATATACTTTGCCTGACTGCACGTGTTCTCTATTTAAATATTAACTTCATTATGAAGTCTATTCAGTTCTTATTAAGTAAATTTCCTGTTGGAAAATGCAGAAAAATTAAAATAAAAATTTCAGAAACAGAATCTAACAACCTTAAAAGTGCCACCACCAATAATATTTTGGCATAAATCCTTTCAACCTCTTTTAGTATTTGTGTGTTTGTGTTTTATAGTTTTACTCATAGAGGAAATACATTTTTAACTTTGTATTTTACTTAATTTACTGAAGTTTTTGCAAAATCTTTACTTGTACATGTACATAGCTTTTTTTTCTTTAAGAGCTGTTATTAATTGTGGGTGAAGGGTCACAGACATAGTGATCAGGGATTCTGGCTTTAGACTCAGGCAAAACTGGAGGTCCAAAACCTGGCTTTGCAAATTTCCATAAGGGAAAATTGATGACTTTTCATTCTCTCAAGTCCAGTCTCTTTGGGTCAAGATGTGAATAGTATATAATTCTGAATTTGTAGTACACTCAGGAAATTTAAATGATAAAGTGAATTTAATTCAGGACATAATGCCTGATTCACTTTTCCAATAACAGCAGTCCTATATTATCATGATTTAATTAGCCACACCCAATCTCTCCTATCATCTTCTCACGTGAAGCCTCTTTTACAGTAGAGACTCATTTTTAAGGATACAAAAATTTTTCAAAACTTTACTGTACATTGAACTCATATGAATCTGTCATTATGCAATAGAGAAAGCAAAGACCAGACAAACAGGCAATTTTCACAGTGTTATATAGTTAGGATGATGCATGAGTGACAATATGTAGTTTAGGACCTTGGCCTTGGCTTGTATTTCTTGGCTAATTCCACTAAATCTATTCTGTGTACCCCTTGGGGAAGGACAGATGGTTTCTCACAACTTCCTGTACATTGATAGCAACCAAAGACATTCAGTTAGGGGAAAAATTTATTCACACATGCACTCAAATATCTTACACCCACATAAGTGAGTGAATGGTATAAACACTTGCCAATTTCACTCAGGATAAAAATACCTTCACATTGAGATTTGAGAGAAAACACATGGCTATTAACAGTGAACTCTCATTTCTATTCCTGCTCAGTAGGATGTGGCTATTTTATTTATTTGTATGCTTTGTTTTGTTGTAGAGAAATAGAAGAGATCAAAGGTCTGGATTAAGTCAGTGCAGAAAAGAGGGAGTTCAAAGTGAAAGAGAGATAGAAGACAAACAGAACTATGTCTAAGGATCCCACCTACCCACAGAGTTTCATCTTTCCTGTCAAATAACTATTTAATTTAGTGAAAGAACAGGTTGATCAATGTGGATTTACAATTGAAATGGTTTATTTCTGTTTGCTTGAGAGTGAGACAACATATGATTCAAGGTGTCTCCAAAAGAACTGGAACTTCCCTCATTACTGAAGATGTGGAGTCACTACAAGAAATTCTTAAAAGAATTGAAGTCCTCAAAACACAGGAGCAACCTCACAGTGTAGTGTTAGTATCAGCTTAGTCAGCTTTCTCAATACTAAGGCAGAAAGACCTAACAAGAATAATTAGAGGAGGAAAGGTGTATGTTGGGGCTCATAGTTTCAGAGGTCTTAGTCTATAGATGGCTGACTTCATTCTTTGGGGCTGAGGTGAGGCAGAACATCATGGAGGAAGCGTGTGGTGGAAGAAAACAACTCAAGACATGGCACTAGGAAACAGAAAGAGAGGGAAAGTGTTCTTTTCACCATAGGCAAAATATAAACTCAAGGGCATGACCCATTGACCCACCTCCTCCAGTCATACTCTACTTACCTACAATTAACCCAGTTAATCAGCAGACTGATTAGGCTAAGTCTCTCGTAACCTAGTCATTTAACTTCTAAACTTTCTTGAATTATCTCATACATGAGCTTTTGGGGACACCTTATATCTGAGCCATAATAATATCAGACATTTATCTAACAACTCTTAATGATGTTTCCTGCATGGGTCACCTGGTCACTAACTGCCTATTTTCTTCTGGCAAAGCAGCCATTTTGGAAGGCCAAACTAAAATCTCATGACTGCTGCAGGAAGAGGGGTACCTTAATACACACCAATTCTTTTTATATTAAACGTACTTTTTTTTCCTGTCAAATTATGTATTGTCTACTTACTGCATTTGATTGGATTAAGTTGTTCATTCAGGTTAAAGTGAAATTCTTGACACAACAGTTATAAAACCACATTAATCTCACAATTTTAATGTTGCACCACTAAACACAGGTGGGAGGTGGCAGAGAGATGGCACCAACTGTAATATCAGAAAAAACTGTGTGTTCATGCTGAGTGGAAAGTTTTCTCAATCACTAAAAGAAAAGCTTCCCACCAAAAAAGCAACAAAAATAAATTAAATATAATAAGAAAATATCCCTGACATAAAGTATGCACTTTTAAAAATTAAAGTAAATGATTGGATTCTGTAATGGCTAGTTTGAATTGTCAACTGATTGGATTAAGAGATGCCAATGATTAAGAGGCCTCTGGGTATGTTCATGAGGGCATGTCTAGGAATAATTGGAATGTGGGATAGTGAACTGAAGAGGAGCCTCTCCCTAAGCGTGGGCAGCACCGCCTAATAGGATGGAATAACAGCTGGAAGAACAAGGAAGCAGATGCAGATGCAAGCTCAGCTCTTCCTGAACGGGCTCTTGATCCCTGCTTCCATCATCTGAGGATATCAGACTCACTTCTTCACTCTTCCAAAACCGACCGACTCTGCCAGTGATTCTCTTGGTAGTTTCCAAAAGCCTTGGTCTCAGACAAGGGTAGCACTGTTGATCTTTCTTGTTCTGGGGCTTTCGTGTCTTGAACTGCCCAGCTGCTGGTTCTTCCAACTCTCCAGCTGCAGACGGCCATTGAACTATCCAGCTTCTGGTTGTGTAAGCCAAATCTTCCTGTTGACTCTGTTTCTCTAAAGAAGCCTGACTAATACAAATTCCTTTAAGGTAATAAAATGTCATTTATTACTAATAAGAAGTTGTTTTAATATTTTAAAGCCAAATTATTCTACCACAAACTGTATTGTAATAATAATAATAATAATGATAAGTTTTTTGAATAATGGTTACTAGGCATTGGTTTAAATGTTTTACATGTATTATCACTATTAATCTTATTTTTATTTTAATATATTTCTATTTTTAATTGATATATATATTAATTTTACATATTTTTGGGGTACAGTGTGACATTTCAATATATGCAAACACTGTCTACTAATCAGTCAAAGTAATTGACCTATTCATCACCTCAAACATAATCTTCACAATAACCCAACCATCCTAGAAGCAGATATTATCATTTTTCATATGAGAAAGTCTTAGCACATATAAGTTAATTGACTCAACATCACATAGTTCTCAGAAGTAAATTGAGAAGGCAATCATACTTTACAAAATATTTTCTTTACTCATCTTGCCATTTAATTTGATCAGGATAGGTTGAGTTATGCATCAATAACAAATAGGCTCAAAATTTCTGTTTTTTAAAGCAAAACATATTATTTTTCATTCCTGTTACATGTCCATTTCAAGGCAAGTAGGAATTTCCCATCCACAATTTCTTTACTCAAGGTCTCTACCATCTTGAATTACTTGCCACTAACATGGGAAAGAAATGTGGGAAATAATACGTAGACGATAATGCTACCCAGATGGGACAGATATAATATTACCACACATCTCACTGGCCAAAGTAAGTCACATGGACATACCAACTTCAAGAAAGTGGAAAATACGAGTTCACTATGTCTCCAGAACGAGAATAAATAATGTTGGTGGATCACCCTCTTTACTTCAACATTAGGCATTAAAACTATACACATACACATATATACTGGCAAGCACATATACACATGAACACACATATTTTAAAGTTCTTTATTTATTATCTCAACATACACAAGGAATGAACCTGAGTATTTTAGCCTGTCAGATTCTCCCTTCCTTCTACACCTTCTTCCTTCCTTCTTTTCTTTCTTTCTTAAACAAATTGATCTTTATTGAGAATCAATTTTGTTCTGGTTACTTGGAGGATAATAGGTGAAGTATTCATATAGAATATCTTCTTTAAAACATAAATTTGATCTTTGGATATACAATTATGAGTGGGATAGCTGGGTTGTATGGTGGTTTCATTCCTAATTTTCACAGTGGTTGTACTAATTTGTAGTCCCACCAACTATGTATGACTGTACCTTTTCCCCCATATCCTCACTAACATTTATTATTATTATTATTATCATTCATAATTGCCATTCAGACCAGTGTGAGATGAAATCTCAAAGTAGTTTCAATCTGCATTTCTCTTATTTCTAAAGATGCTAAACACTTTTTCATGAATTTATTGACAAGTCACATCAATGTTTATAGCAGCTCAATTCTCAAGTCAAGTTATAGAACCAAACTATGCGCCTGTCAACAGATGAATGAATAAAGAGAATGTGTTATACATACACAGTTGAATGCTACTCAGTTATAAAGAAGAATGAAATTGTGGCTTTTGGTGGTAAATGGATGGAATTGAAGACCATCAAACTAAGGGAAATAAGACAGACTCAAAAAGTCAAAGGTGAAATGTTTTTCTCTGATATGTGAAAGCTGAATCAAAATAAAAGGGGGTTTTCATCGAAGTGGAAGAAAAGTCAGTGAATTGAGAAGGCAGGAGGGGGGATAGGATAAGGGAAAGACAATAGAATAAGTCAGACCTAACTTTTCTATGCACATATGAATATACCACAGTGAGTGAATCTTACCTTTATGTATATCCATCCACAAGGCTCATATTAAAACATAAATGTAAGTAAATAGCAGAATAATTGATAGAGTAGAGGGAGGGAAACAGGAGAGGCAGAAGAGAAGGGAAATGGGAAGTACTGGGGACTGAATTAGAGCAAATTATATTCCATGCTTTTATAATTATGTCAAAATGAATCCTAATGTTATGTATAGCCAAAAATAACTAATTTAAAAAAAACATGAATTTGGACATGCAACATGCCAAATACTCATAATATGAATTAAAATAAATCTAACATCAAACTCAGATATTCAAATTAGTCTGTAACCTGTTAACTGCAGTCTGCCAAGGAGCATTATCAGCCAATTTTTCAATTCAGCCTACATATATTCAAAGATATTAAAACAATTAGGTATGCTTGTCCTACTTTCATTGACATAAAAGCACATATCTATCTTCATTCTTGGTCATTTAAAAACACATATGTTTATATGTAAAACTCATTATGTCATCTTCATGTAAACCAGTGTCAATTGCCTGATGTCTCCAAATCTTCATCCTGTAACATTTTCAAAGACAACCTTAGTTTAGAATCTCTGAAAAATCCATCACATCAACATAAATTTCTGGGAATTTGTGGGGAATCAGTAAATACCTGTATTTTCCCAGGGAACTTTTTATTCCAAATTGTTATCATTCAAATATACACTTCTTTCAGAGAAGTCTTTTATCTCAAATATGGTAATCATTTTCTTCTCCACAATCACCACAAAACACCATTTTGCAACACTCAGAAATAGATTGTATAGAAAATATATGTGAAAAATAAGGATTTAGTATATAATACGGCACATCAAAAAACTATTATTTTCATTGGATTTTTTTTTTCTATTTTTGTTTTTGACATTAAAGAAAAGAGTGCCCTATGTTGACAAATAACACTTAAAATTAATCTTAGATATCTGCATTCTTAAAAACCTTTTGGTTATTCTTCAAATTCCTCACTATCCATCCCTGCATTTAATTTTCACCTTGTGGCTGTCTGGATTTACCCCACCCCCTCCCTGTCTAGCTGTAGTATTTAACATAAACCTACACCTTCCCAGACCTTGTTTATAAAGTGTAAGAACTGATCTTCATTAGTGATGGTTTCAGTGTCCCTACCCAAAACATATGTATTAAAGATTTCCCTACCTTCCTTCCATCCTACATCCTCTCAGGGTATTTTGGTTCCAAAAACAGGTTCAAATAGGAAAGGAATTCATTCCTGCCCTAGCAGGATACAATCAACTTTGATAAAGATTTTAAATAGCAAAATGAATATTAGTGATAATGAGGCTTATAAAATGTTTTAATTTTTTGAGAAAGAAGCATAAATGTACATATCATATGGCATATAGAATAGCTCTTATGCTTAATAATATTTAATAATGTTTAATTTTTATAAGTTGTGATGAACTTTGATATTTTCTATTCCACTTCAGTTTTCAAATATTGCTGGCAATTAGATTAATGGTACAACCACATATCGATTGTGTCATTCATTTTAGAAAATATTGCTTTAAGAGGTTAAATAAGTTAATAAAAAATCCAAGAGATACTCAGGGTTGGGAAAGACCATCAACTATTGTCTGCCCAAATTTTAAACCTATGCAAACACTAACAAAACCATGAAAAAGAGTTGCTTCTTCTCTAGGGGATGAACAATGTATTCATGAATCTTCGGGAGTTCTCGATAGCAGCAAGTGGTTCGTGAAGAAGAAAAGAAAAAGCTTCCAATGTTTTACCCAGATTACTCATTCTTGACTGTGAAAGGTGGCTGAATTCACAGTGAAATAAGGATGCAGACTCAGTTAGAGTGAACTTTGAAGATGTTTTATACAAATGCTGTTTTAAATCATTTGCATAAAACTCCACAGTCATTAGATCTATGATCCTTGCAAAGTGGTGATATTGTAGCTCATTAGTGCTGGGCATATTTTAATAAAAGGGAAAAGAACTGCATGTTTTTTTAATGTGGCAAGTTTAATGTCATGTCAAGTACATAGAGAAGATTATTATTTTTCTTACTTTCTGTTAGAACCATACAAATCTTAGATTATGTACCCACACACAAACACACATACAAATATACACACACATGACTCCTTCAAAACAATGAATAAAAAAGATAAAGATATATTATCCCCATTCACCAAAAGTGAAATGGTGAAGTTGTGGTAAAATCTAACATTGATAAGAAGTAGTAAAGCAGAAGTAGAAAGATATGAGCAAATGGGAATATCTTCTATGCCTTGTCCACAGTCCTAAATTGAGAGCTTCAGTATGGTGTGGCTTGCACAATAGATAAGAAAGTACTGGATCATGATAAAGGATAAATATTCCAAATTCACATGTATCTCCCACTGTTCAATGAAGGATGTTGGGCAGCTTTAGTGACTTCTTGTCTTTAGTTAGATATTGTTTGACTGAGATGGATGGTGCTTAAGCCACAGTGATGGTCTCTGCTATTGTTTACATGTGGTTCATGTGGTGAATGAAGACTGTTCTCTAGAGTGTGGTGTGAGACCTGGTGGGACCTTTAAGAGGTGAGGTCTGGTGGGAGATATTTAGGTGACTGATAGACCTGTCTTCTGGAGGGATTAAGTGGTTCTCAAGGTACCACTGTTAGTTATGAGTTGTTGTAAAAGACTAAAAAAGGGAGTTAGACCTCTCCCCACTCACTGGTTCCCTGTTTTGCATGTGATTCTCCCCTCTTTTCTGTGTCCTTGCTATGATGCCATTCTCCATGAGACCCTCACCAGAGGCCAAACAAATAGAGCTGTTTGATCTTGGACTTTAAAAGTTTAAAACTGTGAACTAAATAAACCCTCTATCTTTCACTTTTACTGTTTAGATTTGGGATGTCCCTCAAGGTTCACATGTTAAAAGCTTGGTCTCTAGACCATAATTCTATTGGGTAATGCTGGATTTCTAAGATTGGGGCTTAGCAAGAGGTCCAATGATTGAGTCCTTGAAGGGGATAACAGGACACCAGCAGCTTCCTCTTGCTCTCATGTTCCTCTTGCTCTCATGTTTTACATCTTGGTCATGAAGTAAGATTTTTTTCTTTTTGTTCTGCCACATATTCCCCATCATGATGTACTGCCCTCAAAAAAATGAGGCCAAACAAACATGGACTGAAATTTTCAAACCTGGGAAGAGTAGGGAGAGAGGGAAGGAGAAAGGAAGGAAAGAAGTAAGGGAGAAATCTTAAAGTTAGCTAAGAAAAGTAAAGAGGAATATTTTCTATCTCACAGACAGGTCAATGGTCTGAGTTACCAGAATCTCCTGTTGAATTCTCACGGGTGTAGTCTGCTATACTCTCCTAATTCAGTCACCATGATGTGGAACCACGGGACATGCTCACTATCAGAGTCTCTCACATCTACTGCTAGAGCTGTGTGTGCTGTGACCCTCACACATATCTCATGGTAAATAGGAAATCATGAATTTTGTGTGCAAACATAAATTATATTTTGAAAGGAGAGTGAATGCAGGCATACAAGGTGGATAGAGAGGAGGTCAGGGCCAACCAATGTCCACCATTGACCTCACAGAATATTCTAGCCCTTCTTACACATGGCAGGATGCAAATACTTGAAGAACACTTTTGTAGTCTTCAGAGTTAAGCAATCTCGTTTTCTTCACATTGCAAGTTCAATTCATGTTTCAGTACCTATTTAAAAAACAAATCGACCAAAATATTCCATGAATAAAAATGAGACGTAGACTTTAATGACTTCCTAGGATCTCTGATAGAATCAAGTTCAAAAGTTCTAATATGAACCTAAAAGTTCTACATGATCCAGTTCTTTCTCCCAATCCAGTCTCTCCTCTTGCCTTGAGCTTAGAAAATTTCCACATTGCTATCCTCTCGTCCTCTGAGCAGTTGCCTCAGTCCATTCCCTGAAACATTGCATGAGCTGTTCTCTGCTTACCACATGCTTACTCTCTCTTGCCCACCCGTGACTCCCCTCCACTCAACTCATCTTAGGAGTCTCAGGTTCAATCTCACTTCCTAAGGCAGTACCTTCTTCTCTTCAGCAGAGGTTAATCCTTCTTAGGGTACCTTAACACCGCACCCCCTTGATTTGCTTCCTTCTTTTCCAAAGCAGTTAATGAAACACTTGCTACTGATAGTAACTGTGATGTTTGACTTGTGAACTAGAAAAAATATTCTATGAGAACAGAGACCCCAACTCTTTGGTCTGCCTAGGTGTAGCATAGTGCAAATGAACTTGTGAATTCTTCCACTAATACTAATAATAGTTAAAACTTCCTGAATACTTGCTCCATGATAGTTTAGATGAAACACAGTAAGTCAAAAAGAAGTGAGATGAAGTGTCCTGTTCCACACTTGAAAAGAGTTTGAATCAGAAAATTGGAAGCCTGTGTCCTGGAGTTTTAGGTCATTAATTCACCTGTAGAAAATGTTGGCCAAAGTGACCTGTGAGGCCTGAATCTGGGACTGTTATAGTTTGAATATAAGGTGTCCCCGCCAAATCTCTTGCATTAATGCAGGAATACTCAGAGGTGAAATGATTGGAGTGTGACAGCTGTAACCTCATCAGTCCACCCTAGCTGATGGACTAAATGGGTGGTAATTGTAGGCAGGTGGGGTATAACTGGAGAAGGTGTATCACAGTGGGCATGCCTTGGAAGGTCTCATGTTCCCTGTACCTGGTTCCCAACTGCTTCCTAGCTTCCCTGAGCTGAGCAGCTTCCCTCTGCTGCTACAATTCCATCATCGTGTTCTTCCTCATCTCAGGTACATTTTGTTTGGGGCAGTACATTAGCAGGCTGATTGTGGAGGAAGAGGAAAGTATGACAGTATGAATATTGGCAGGAACCAAGAATAGGAAAAGCACAAGGGCCCTTCTAGACAATGTCAGTCATCTTCTTTTGGGCTTAGTGATAGTTCAGAGCAGCAGGCTAAGAAAGAAGCATAGATCGGTGTGAGAAATAGGAATTTGAAGTTAGAAAACCCCTTATCCATCAGGAGAAGCAACCAGCAAAAAGCCAAGTGGGAGGATGGTTAAAGTAAATTTAATTTACAAGGATGCTTAACATTCTATTTGGGAGATCTTGTGTAACTGTGATGTGATTCCTGCCCCTCCTCCACCAGAATTTTAACAGAATCTACTGCACATTGGAAGGCCACATGGAGGTTTCATTTTTCTTTTTTTTGTATCTCATATGAAATATAGACAGGGGAGGTTCTTGCCTGGTGTGAGGTGATAAAAGAAAGAATCAGCACAAACAAATTGAACTTCCCTTATCAGAAAAGCTTGGAACCACAAGTGCTTCAGATTATGAATCCTTTTGGATTATGGAGTTTTCGTATATGCATATTGGGATACCTTGAAGATGGAACCCAAGCCTAAATACAAAATCTACTGATGCATTGTGTGTGCTTTATTCACAAAGCCTATACATAATTTTAAACTAATGTTTTTAGGGTGTCAGTATTTTGACTTTGACATGAGGTCAAATTCCACCTGAGGTCAAGTATGGAAATTTTTTGACACTGTGTTGATCCTTTAAAAGTTTCTGATTTGGAAATGTATCATATTTATGGAGTAGGAATTATCAACCTATAGGACATAAAGAGTTATAAGTCTGAGAAAACAGCAAAATTGAGTCCCAGGTGACCATGATATGATGCCAACAGGAGTGACAAGAAACCCTGAGGAAGAAGTTAGACATCAGGGCTAAGACTTGGTCCTGCTGACCCTATTTATATCACAAAGCACTGGGAAATTGAGATGAACTCCGCCTAACTCAAACTCAAATTAATGGTGGCTTATGTGTGTTTATATTTATTTGTCATTTTGCCCAAAGATACTAGAGATATTCAGCATATCAAAATAAGGTTCCTAGGTCTGAGAAGAGACATCGTATTAGTGCACTTTGATGACCACATGGAAAGATATAAACCTTGGAAGTGGCAGTCAAACCCTGTTGTAAATAAAAGTTTTAACTCAGGCAATCTCCACCCATCTTCTGGTAACTGGAAAGTATTTTTAGTCATACACATGGAATTTTTATCTCTGTGTATTTGCTCTGCTCATAGTTTACTAGCTCAAAATAAGCCTTACAACAGAACATCTGTGTATAAATGGGACTCAAATACTGTTGCTTCTTAATAACACCTGACTAGTATTTACAGTGCACTTACTATCTCCCTGGATCTATGCAATTCCCTTTACACATGTTATCTGCTTTAAATCTCAAATAGTCCACCCCAGTTTCTAGTTTCTGGCTGAATATTCTGGAGCTCAGTACAGTGAGGCAATTGGCAGGATGGCCCAGCTTTTAGAAGATAGAAATACAATTTGAACCTGCGTGTATCTTTCCTCAAACTCCATTCACTACTAATTACATCTCAAGGCAATCTAAAAATAAATTTCATAAAATGAAAACCTAAAAGCATGATTTGAATAACTCGCCTTTAAAAGAGGGATGAGATTTCATCCATCTAAAAGAAACGAGCTTGGTAGTTGCTCCAGATGTCCAAGGTGGCTGTTTTTGTACTAACATAAGTTAAAGCTAAACATCATGAGAAAAGAAAGCAACTTGGAAATCTTCTTCTTTTTTTTTTTTTTTCTTTATAGAAACAAGGATTTCTGGAACTGTGTCTATAGTCATTTGCCACATAATTACCTTAAAGTCATGAACAGACCATATTTGACTGAGTATTACCATAAAATTATATCACCTAGTGCTGTCCTGGCCACTTGGTTTGCATAAGTACACTATGATGCTTACAGACAATGAAATCAATTAACAAAACATCTCTCAGCAATTGCCTCTATTGTTCAGTGATGCAAAACTGCACATTGACTTCTTGTTACTCACCTCTGCCTTCCATTCTTGTGGCAGAATTTTCTCTTTGTTGTCATTTCTCAACATGTTTTGTTCTATTGTAGTAGCATGAGATGATATTTTGGCAGTGAGTGAAAGAAGAAAAGATGGAAGGATACAGAAAAGGAAGAAAGGAGGGAAGGGCAGAAAAATAACATGACAGAAAAAAGTTCTTTTAATTTTAATAAAATTAGGAATAAATTGTTACACCCTCTGCTCCTTATAAACTGAAAGTATCCAAATTGTTGCAGATTATCTTTTATTTCAATGCTGTTTGGTGCCTCTTTTCCTTTTGTTAGAACATCTGTTTACCTGTACATATACCAACATATAAATGAACAAAACTAACAATATATAACATTGTGTTAGGCACTGGTATACTATAAAAGACATAGCGTGTCTATAAGGTTAATGACATTCCAGTGTCACTCAGTGCTACCAGTATGTGTCACTGAGCACTATGAAATCAGACTTGGGAATTTTTAACCCTGATTGAGGATTTCTGAGAGATGAGATCAGATCAGCATAGACACAACTCACATAAATAACCCTCAAGACCAAGCTCACCCTTCCAAGAATAGATGAAGCTCCCTTTCTGAAAAAAAAAAAAAAAAAAAAAAACAAAGACAAAAAAACCCACACCTGATGAGGACTGAATACAGATATAACAAATGGGGAAGGATTCCCAAACTCTGAGAACAGTTCTCTGGATGGAGATCCTTCCAGTCAGGTGGTCATCAGATTCTCCTGATTTTGTGTCCGCATGTCACCAGCCTGCTCCCAATATCTGTCTTTTAGGAGCACTTCAAGAATAAATGACTTGAGTATCACAATGCCTGAGGTTCATCTTTGATGCCAGTCAACAGAAGAGGAGATATTTGTTCCTGGAAACTGATCAACTAATACCTCCTGAGATCCCTAAACGCCACACATTACCATCATCTAGTGAAAACACTTCTTTGATTTATATATGTAGCAAACCTTTCCTCAAAAGCATATAAGGACTTGAAGTGCACAGTTTAGATAAGTATCATCCACTCCTCACTCCCAAATCATTGCTTTTCAAAAGCTGGAAAGACATTGGGAATCTCTTAGATAACTCCCCTGGGGACGGTGGCAATTGTTTCCATGGTGTCTCATCAGTGGCTACCATCTCCAAACCTGAAGAATCTACAAGTGAGAAGTGCTTCATGTTTCTGGCATATAAAAATATTATCAGGTACCTCCAAGTATTTGAAAGAATATATTTGTTAGATACTATATATTCCCTAAAATTTCCACCCATAGGTTTTAGCCCCAAAGGAGATCTATCCTATTTATTTTCTTTTTCTTTTTTCTTTATATGAGAACCTCCTTAGGCTTTTCTTTTAATATTTCTTTAATTAAAAATATCTTCAGCTATGTCCCTTTTATATTTTCTAGGATAACTTCTGAACACCTTAAATTCTGTTAGTGTTCTAAATCGATAAGTACCATGGTTGTGATAAGAATTTTTAGTCAACTAGTTGAGAGGCATCAAAGCATTTAGTACTTGCATCTCTTATCAAGACCCAAGGGGAGGATTAAGACCTCCTTACACATATATACAATTTTCCTGTGTAGCTAGTTAATAATAAAGCTTAAAGAAGAAAAAAAGCAAAATATCTCAGAAGCCAAAAAGGAATTCTGGAGATGAAACATTTTACAAATATATATGGCATGGTCACAGAAAGTCTTTTCAAGAATGTGATGCTTGAACAAAGATTTGAAAGTTGAAAAAGATCTAATTTTACAAGTATTTAGAGGAAGGACATTTTAGGCAGAGAAAACCACAAGTGTGAAGACTGAGTGTGGATGACACCTCTAACCTGGGAACCATCGTAAGGATGAGTGAGACTCCAGTTGGGGAGCTGGAGAGAAAGTTAGCAGATTTTTCAGAGGGATCCTAGGGCACCAGATACTGTGGAGCCTTTTAGGTCATTGCAAGGAATTTGGTTTTACTATGAATGATGTGGGAACCTACTCAACATTTTTCACAGATGAGTGACACTATCTAACAGCAGTTTTAAAAGGATCATTCTTACTACTGTGTTGTAGAGCAGCAAAAACAGAACTTATTCCAGGTGAGAGGCTTTTGGTGATAGTCTAGATGAGAGTTGATAGTGGCTTAGAGCAAGAGGATAGCAAAGGAGATGGTGCAGAATGTTGGGATCTGGAAATATTTTAAAGAGAACCAACAAAGAAATCTAATGCGTGGATGTGGAAATTTAAAGAAGAATGTGGACTGAAGAGAGTTGAGAAACAGAACTAAGTCCCTCTTCCATGCAGCTGTAAGCCATGATCCTTTGTTACCTACAGAGCTAAGGTTTAAAAATCTAATACAAAGTACAGCAATCCACAGAATATAAGAGGGAGAATGCAATAGACAGACTACCCATGGCCCTGTTTTATGAATAGGGAAACTGAAACCCAAGGAGTCAAACGCAATTCTCTTGAATCCTTTATGCTTCATTCATTCCACTTTTTAAAAATCTAAGCTTGTATTCAGTAGAACAGACACATCATGACATATACAACTCATACGGCTAGCGATGCCGCACAATGCTGACACTCAAAGCACCTGCACACCGATCGAGAATATCAGGCATACCTTAGAGGTCTCTCATCCTACCTCCTGCTACTCTATTCCCTCCAAAGAAATCAACTCTTTCTGCTTTCTTAAAATAATAGACTTTGCCTATTTTTGAATTTAAAAAACAAAATTGTATTGTATATCTTTTCATTTAACATTATTGCCAGAAGAGCTGCATCTGCTGTATAATATGGGGTATAATATAATTATTTTCATTGTAATAGTTTGTTCTGTTGTATAAATATCAATTTATTAATCTGGTTTTCTGTTGTCATATATTCGATTTTTTTTCTCTTTTTCTCTAACTATTATGATTAGTACTGCCATAAATAATTTTGCAAATGTTTGGGGGACTAGTTTTTATTCCTTACACAGTCTTATATGACGCTATCAATATAGCTTCATCTGTTTTGATAGCACAATGGCTCCACAAATACATTATTATTTGATGATTTGGCTTAAGCATGTGATTCACCAGAGGATTTGTTATCAGTTATATTTTATGCAAACAAAAATTTATATTCCTCTCCAAGATGCAACTTTTGCCAACTTTCTAGTTCATGCTGATTTTCTAAGAGGTGACATAATGCTCTTTTTACATAAGCATAATTGGCAGCTGAAGTGCATTGAGAAAGATGTGAGTCCCCCTAAGGAGTGATTTAATTACGCAGGCTTGGATATGAATTCAAGAACATGATAAAACAAATACTATTAATTCAAAGGGAGAGGTTGGAAAGAGCAAGATTATCATAATAAAAATCATATAATCATAATAGTAACAATGCCAGATAAATTTCTTAGGTAGGTAGAACGGCACCATATTTAATAGAATGGGATCTCCTCCCATATTACTTGGTTAGAAAATCAGTTCTGCTACTTTATAACTATATGACATTGTTTCGACTCAGTTTTCTCATCTGCCAAGTGGGAGGAATAATGTGCATATTTCAGAGGGCACAGCTTCAATGGAGCAAAATTATGAATGACTGAAATGTGCTTGAAAGTAGTAAGCACAATTTGCCATAAAAGTTATTATCCTTTTTTTTGATTATGTATATACATTGTTTCTAATTATTTTTCTCTCATGATAGCTATAATCATCCCTAAATTTACATATAGTACTTCTTCATCTCATATTCGATTTTGTAGCCTTGTATGCTTAATGTGGCTCTCTCTTTTAATAAAAGTACACAATTGGTATCATATGCATTAACTTGTCCTCTTAAATGCCTATTTTTACTAGATACTTTGATTTACTTTGTCTTAGTGCATCTAGGGCAAATCTAGGTAGGAATTTTTTATAGTACATTGTAGAGATTTAGTAAGGAGAACTACGTAAGTTAAATAACATGTTCAGGGTTTTACAGCATATTAAGTAGTTAAACAGGTCTGTTATTTTCTGTAAGCCTAATGGTCTTTTGTTGTTTTTTGCTGACTCCTGTGGCTGATTGGAAAAATCCAGTCTTCATCGGATTCAACTCCTATACATTGTTTTAATGAGGGTACATTCTGAGTGTATACTAATGTTCTAGATAATCATTCTTGACCCAAGTGAAAGATTAGGGTCTGATTTCAAATTCTAAATTGTTGTTAACTTGCAAGGTGCTGTTAGAGAACTGACTATAGAAACAAAAATGAAACAAAAAACAAAAAAGCAATGCATATAATGAAGTGAATTGTACTGGTTTTAGTGTAGTATCTTTGAGCTATATTTGAAAACAATTTCACTTATAATTTAAAATAGTTAAAGGGATATAAATAAATTCCAGTTCTAGTAAACAAAAAGTAAGGCACAACAAGTCTCTCCCAGTAAATGCAACTAAAAACCTTGAGACATGCAAGGAAAGCTGTATGAGGACTCATAAGGAAAAGGATAGCAGGAGTGTTGGAAGGGAGAATGAGATTTTGAACTGTCACCAAATTGACATGAAATCTTCCCTCCTTTGTTCCTTTAGTTTGCCTAGTCTGGACCTAAAAACAGCACAATATTCAGACTTGGGCACCAAATGTGGAGAGAATTTCAAGAGAATCTCTAGGCCTCTAGTATAAGCAGAGAGAAAGTGAGCATTTATGAGGCAGAGGCAATGGAGGGAAATCCATGGATATTTTGAAAATCTTTGTTGTTTTCCTTTTTACCTATTAACCAGGCAAACTCACAGTAGAGCAGAAGCAGGAGCAACTGGGAAGACACCTACAGTTCAAGAGAATGAACACCTGTGATTTCAAAAGCACAGGCGTGATTCAGTTAGCCTTTTTGCTTCTTTAGCCAAAAGACCAGACAAGAACAATAAGAGTAGGAAAAGTTTATCTGGGGACTCACAGTTTCAGAGGTCTCAGTCCATAGACAGCTGGCTCCATGGTTTAGGGGCTCAAAGTGAGGCAGAACATTTCGGCAAAGAGTATGTTTGAGGAAAGCAGCTGGGAACAGGGCAAGGAGGAGCAGAGAGAGCTCTGCTCAAGGACAAAATATAAGACCCAAATGCATGCCCTCAGCAACCTGCCTCCTCCAGCCATACCCTATCTGCCTACAGTTACCATTCAGTTAAACCCTACAGGGTATTTATGTACTGACTGTTTTAAGTCTCTCATAACCCAATCATTTCACCTCTAAATTTTCCATTGTCTCACACAAGGAGACAATGAGTTTTTGAGAGACACCTCACTTCTAAACTACAACAAAGGGAGGACTACATTGTCTTCTCCTGTTTATTGACTATTTTGTTCCAGAGACAGACATAGTCATAAAAGGTTAATGACAGAACAGAGAATTATGTGCTGGTTTTGTCATCAGATCACAAAGAGTATCTCTTATGTTTAAGAAAGTGACAAGAAAGATACAGAGGGAAGGGATCTTAAAAAGATTCTATAAAGTTGCTAAGGAAAGCCTGAACTTATCACTGATCTGTGCATATATGGTTCTAAACTGCATACCAAATGCTCAGAGAATGAAATTAAACCACTGAATACTGCTCACTTTCCTGATTGACCACTGAGGCTGAACTAGGAACAGATTTGAAAAGAACTGTGAAAACTTTGAAAACTGACTTGAAATTGTATCCATAACCCTAGGGGTATATAGGAACCTGACTAGTGAAAATAGCATGGTCAATTGTCTTTTATAATGATGATCCATGTCAACAAGACTCTGAGACTCAAATATAGTCTTCAAAAAAAATTCAGATATAATTTATAACTTCTCATCATATGAAGGAGCATGGAATAATGACTTCTTGAAAAGGGAAAGAAAATCAATTGATGTCAACTCTGAAAATATAGAGATGTTGAAGTTATCAAATATTTTAAAGCAGCTAGTATTAATAGGGGCCAATAAATAATAGTGAATCCTTCTAGAACATCAACAAATACAGCATTTTAGAATAAAAGATATAAAGTAAACACACACACACACATACAATGGATGGGCCCAACAAAAGATAGGGAGAACAGAGGAAAGATGGAAGAATGAATAACCATGAAGGTACATTAGTAGAAATGATTCCATCTGAAAAATAAAAGAAAAAAATGTTTTAAAGTTTCAGGGAACCGTGAGATAAAATCAATGACTTAACTAACTTCCATGTTATCAGAATGCCAAACATAGAGGAGGAAGGGTATGACTTGGGGAGAAATGATGGAAAAATGATGGCTTCTGAAAAGATGGATGAAATATATAAGTTACAAGATGTGAGAATCTCAATGAACCCTAAGTGGGGTAAATTAAAAACAATCCAGGCTGTGAAGCATCATAAACAAACGACTATAGTCTATAAAACAGAAGGAAATAAAATATTTAAAGCAGTTAAAGGAAAATAAAGCATTATTTAGAGGGGAACAATAATTCAAATGATTGTGGGCTTCTCAACAGAATTCAGGGAGCCCAGAATTCTTATTGTTTCTTGTTTATAAGAAAACATTGAAACATTTCTTATAAAGTGCCAAATGTAAAGAACTGTCAACTTCATCTGAATCAACTAAAATATTCTTAAGAAAGCAAGGTGTAATAAATATATTCTTAGATGTAGGAAAAATGATAAAAATTTTCAACAGGAAGTCGTCTGTAAAAGAAATACTACAGAGAATCATTCAGATGAAAGGGAAATTGCACCAACTAGAAACTTGGAACCACCACACTGAAGGAAGAACAAAAAAATGTGAAATATCCTGTTACATATAAATAGATTAGCTTTCTCCTCTTATGTAAAATATGTAAGCAAAAAATATACCAATGTCTTTTCAGGTTTTCAAATGAATGTAGATATAGAAAAAAAAAAAACAACAGGAGAAACGAAGAGAAAACAGTACAAGTGTCTTCCTTTGGACTAAAGGTTGAGTGTGCTAGTCAGCTTTCCTTCACTGTGACCAAAATACCTTACAAGAATAACCCAGAGGAAGAAAATTTTATTTGGGGTTCAGGATTTCAGTGGCCAAGTTCATAGTCAACTCCATTACTATGGACTTGAGGTGAGGTCAAACATCATGGTGGTAGGGCATAGTGGAAGAAAGCTACTCAGTTAACAGCAGTTAGGAAGCAAAGAGAGAGAGAGTGCGTGAGAAGCCAGTGACAAGATATAGTCCCCAGTGACCTTCTTCCTTGTCCATGACCCACCTGCCTACATTACCACTGAGTTGTCTATTAAATTATTAACCAAGTAGATTAATCCACCGATGAAGTTATAATTCTCACAATTCAATCTTTTTTTCTTTATTTTTAATTTTATTAATTTTTTATTTGTTCTAACTAGTTGTACATGACAGTAGAATACATTTATACATTTTGATAGATCATACATAAATGGAGTGAAATTTCTCATTTTCCAATTGTACATATTATAGGATCACAGTCATGCAGTCATATATATACATGAGGTAATAATGTGTTTTACTCTACTATCCTTTCTACCCCCAGACCCCCTCCCCTTCCTTCACTCCCTTCTACCTAAATAAAAAGTAACTATTCTTCCCTAGATGCCCCCCCATGGAGAATTAACATCCTCATATCAGAGAAAACATTCAGCCTTTGTTTTTTTTTAGGTTTTGCTTAGTACAATCCAATCTTTTCACCTCTGAACATTGCTATATTGCCTGACAGGTAAGTTCTCTGAGGGACATATTCATATCCATACAATAACAGTAGGATAGGAACTTTACAGTTCATTTTATTTTAATATTTTAAGGGTATGATTTAATTATATATTAATAGTGGGATTTATTGTGATATGCTTGCACATGCACATAACATAATTAGGTCAATTTCATTCCCCTGTACTTCTCCTTCTCCTACCCTCCTGCATCTCCACTGTGTTCTTGCTCAACTCTATTGGTCTCCCTTATATTTTCATAAGATTCCACCTCCATTTTTTCTTTTTTTTCTCTATCTTACACATGTAAGAGGAAACATAATACCTCTGACTTTCTGGGTCTGGCTATTTTGTTTAAAATACTGCTCTCATGTTTCATCCATTTTCCTGAAAATTACATAATATTCACTTGAAAATTTTTCAATATGATTGAATAAAACACCATTGTGTATATGTATCACATTTTCTTTATTCATTCATCTGTTAAGAGACAACTGGGCTTATTGTGAATTGTGCTACTATCAACAAAGTTATGCATATATTATATACCATATACATATATATATATATATATATATATACATATACTGTAGTATGCTAACTTTAGTTCTTTTGGAGAAGTGTTGAGAAGTGGTATAGCTATGTCATATGGATATTTCATTACATTTCTTTTAAGGAAACTCCATAATTATTTTCTTAGTGGTTGTACTAATTTATAATCCCACCAACAGGGGTAAATGTTTCATTTCCCCTATATCCTTGCCAACATTTATTATTATTTGTTTCCTTGATGATCGCCATTCTAATTGGAGCAAGATGAAATTTCAGGGTAGTTTTGACTTTCATTTCCCTGATTGCTAAAGCTGTTAAACATCTTTTTATATATTAATTGGCCATTTGGTATTTATTCTTTAGAGAAATGTATCCTCAGATCATTTGCACACTCATTGATTGAGTTTGTTGTTTATTTGTTGTTATGTTTTGAAGTTCCTTATACATTCTGGATATTAATCTTCTATTAGAAGAGTAGTGACAAAGATTTTATCCTGTTTGGTAGGCTGTTTTTTCATGTGCTTTGTTATTTCCTTTACTGTGCATAAGCTTTTTAATTTGGTGTGATTTCATTTATTAATTCTTGGCATTATTTCTTGAACTTTAGGACTCCTATTGAGGAAGTTGTTGCCTGCACCTATGGGTTGAATTTTTTAAATTTAATTTTATTTTTAAAATTTTTTTTTATTGTTACAGACTGCATTTTGATTCATTGTACACAAATGGAGTACATCTTTTCATTTCTATGATTGTGCATGATGTAGATTCATACTATTCGTGTAATCATACATGTACTTAGGGTAATGATGTTTAACCCTAAGTTTTCTTCTAGTAATTGAAAACTTTCTGATTAAATGCCTAGGTCTTTGCTACACTTTGAGTTGGCTTTTATACAGGGTGAGAGATCAAGCTCTAACTTCTTTCTTTTACATATAGATATCCAGTTTTTCCAGTACCTTTTGTTAAAAAGGCTTACTTTTCTCTCGCATGTGTTTTTGGCACATTTGTAAAGGATGCAATGACTGCATCTGTGTGGGTTTGTCCCTTTGTCCTCTATTCCGTTGGTCTAAGTGTCTGTTTCTATGCCAGTACCGTGCTGTATTTGTTAGTATAGCTGTGAACTATATTTGAAAATCAGATATTACGTGCCTCCAGCATTGCTCCTTTCTGCTTAGAATTGCTTTGGTTATTCTTGCTATTTTATTCTTCCACATTGAATTTTGAACTTTTATTCTAGTTCTGTGAAGAATGTTATTGATAATTTGGCAGGAATTGTATTAAATCTATAGGCCACTTTTGGTAATATAGTCATTTTAATAATATTAATTGTGTATATCCATGAACATGGGTAGTCTTTTCATCTTCTAGTGTCTTAAATGTATTTCTTCAGTGTTTTATAATTTTCATTGTAGAGGTCTTTTACCTCCTTGGTTAGATTTATTTCTACTCTGTTTTTTGTTCCTTTGTTTGTTTCTTTTGTGTGTGTGTGTGTGTGTGTGTGTGTGTGTGTGTGTGTGTTTAATGGAATTGTTTTCCTGTTCCCCCTGCCCCAGCAGATTAATTATTGGTGCATAGAAAGCTATTGATTTTTGTATGACAACCTTTTATCCTGCTACTATGTTTGAATATTTCAGTTCCAGAAATCTTTTGGTGGAAGTTTTTGCATCCTCTAAATATAGGATTGTATCATCTGCACATAGTGATAGTTTGATTTCTACCTTTCCTATTCGCATTTGTTTTATGTCCTCTTCTTGCCTAATTACTCTGGCAAAAATTTCAATACTGTATTGAATAGCAGTGGTAAGAGTAGACAACCTTGTCTTGTTATTTATTTTTTGGAAATGCTTGTAGTTTTCTCTTATTTAGTATGCTGTTGACTTTGATTATAGCTCTCTTTAAAAGATGTGCGTATTCTAAGCTGAGTCGTCCTCACCTGTAATCAACCACTGATATGTATAAGTCACTGCATCCATTTATTATTTTCCTGTGGAACCTGGGGCTTAGAAAACTCATGCAAAAAAAAAAATGCTCACAGTCTAGATATTATTGTTTTTGTGAAGCACAAATTGTCCTTTTTCTTCAACTCAAGAGTGTGGAACTCTCCATCTATGTCCTTAAAACTGTGGTAGGCTGATTATGAGTTTGCAAATAGGACAAAATCCCAGACACTTACATAAGTTAACATGTAGTAGCTACTTTAAAATTAAACAAAGTGTACTTCAGAGCATGGAAATGGACTGGGAATAAAATAATAAATACAAAAAAATAAAAATATCAGCTTACAAAGAAGACTTCCTGAATGTTCATATACCTTTGAAGAAAGACTTGAAGTACATGAAGAAAAAACTTATAAAATGAAAAAGAGAACAAAAAAATCCAGTTTTCTTGGAGAAATCAATACCCTTTCACTAATAGATAAAGCAAGACAACAGAAAATATATTTAGGAACAGAAAAAAAAAAAACTATCAAATGCAATTTAATTGACATTCCTCCAGAACATCACATATAGCAATATCAAAACACAAATATTTTCAAGTGTACATGGAACCTTCACAAAGATAAACCTTAACTTTGATTATAAAAATATTGTTAGTTTAAATGACTTGAATCATATTTAAGTTGTATTCCCTATTATAATAAAATTAAGATAGAAGTTAAAAACAAAGAGATAGTGAAAAATCTTCAAATATTTGGGAGTATATTAACATATGTAAATAATCCATCAGACAAAAAGTAAATGTTAATGGAACTTAGAAAATACTTTGATCTAAATAAAAGTTTTTAAAAATACTAAAATTTCTGAGAGGCAACTAAATTTCATAGAGGGAAGTATTTCACAATTATTTTATTATATCAAAATGAATAAAAATATAAATTCCCATCTTAGGACATTAGTAAAAGAAGAACCAAATGAACCTAGAGCAAAGTGGGCATTAAGAAGAAATAAAGATAAGACCAAAAACATTAAGAACATCTTAAAAATGAAAAAATAATGTACAAAATTAAAAAAAAAAATAAGAGAGAAATACAAATTACAATATCAGGAATAAAACTGGGACCATTAAATGACATTAAAATGAGTCTTCCAAGTTCCTAAATTGGACAATTTAGATGAAATATACCAATTAATTCTAAGACAAACCACCATGATGCATTCAAGAAGAAATAGTCCAAATAATCTTTTTTATTTATTAAAGACACTAAATATCTAGTTATAATTCTTAATGTAGTGAAGGTGGTCCAGGTGAAAATTCTACCAAATCACCAAGTACTTGATCACATGTAGTAATACATTCACAATCACTCCATGGAAATAGAAGAGGAAGTTCCACTTTACACGTCAGAATAGGAGTCCAGGAATAGCAGATACCAAAAACCAGACAAGAAAACATAATGAAAGAAAACTATAGAACAATGTCACTCATGTACTTAGATGCAAAAAGTATTAGCAAACTGCACGTACAATGTATGCGATGCATTGTGATTAGGTGAGGTTTTATCCAAGAATTATTAAGGCTGTTTTAGTATTCAAAAAAAACTCAATTAAATATATCATGTTATAATAGAGCAATAAAACCCCACATGATTATAAGAATTACTGCATACAATGTATTTGACAATACTTAATATGCATTTGTGATTAAAAACAAACACAGAAGCAAAATCAAATCAAAACAAAATAATCCTTAGGAAACAAAAGATACAAATAAACAGTCACAACCTGATAAATCATATTGATAACAAACCTAAACATTCTACTCTGCTATAAAAGACTGAATGCTTTCCCTTTAAAATAAATAAAAAGGCTAAAATATCCTCTTTCACCATTTCTATTCAATATCATACAAAAACAATATGTGATAAAGGTCAATAACTGACATACATTGAAACAGAAGAAATATAACTGTCACTTATCACAGATGATGTGTTTATCTTAGCAAAACATGTCAGGCAAATTTATCTTTAGCTCATAACTATATCATCTTGCATAGAACTTTGTGTCTCTTTAGAACACAGCATGAAGGTATCAACCTATTGGAGATTGACAACAGTGCTGTTTATCCAGTGGAATAATGTAGTTGTAGCTAGTGATCAGAGGGACTAAAACCCTAAGGAAAATTGAAAATGGCAACACTAATCATAAAGATACCGGTACACAGAGTGCAATAGTAAAAGAGTCCCCATGATTTTTACTGCAGAGACCCTATTGTACAGGGGATCTGGAGAAAATAAAAGACTCTCGTTCTTACTAGCTGATGATCTTGAACCATTAGCTGGTGAATTTAAACAATCACATAAAATCCCATACTCAACTACCTCACAGAGCTGGATAGAAAAAATTTAATCCACGTAAAATGCCTGAAAAACCAAGCAGGAATTCAATATATATCAGCCTCCACGGCAAAATGAGTAATCGAATATTTCCATGTCCTAATCTTCAACAGCTATGAATAGGGTACCTCATGGAGCAAAAGGGATTTTGCAGATGTGAAACATTCTGAGATGATCCTGGATTATCCAGATTGGTCCCACACAATGAGAAGGGCCCTTCCGAATAAGTGGAAGAGGGAGGACTGAGAGTCCTTGTCAGAGTCAGAGAGAGCTTTGAAGATGCTATGCTGCTGACTTTGAAGGTGAAAGAAAA
This sequence comes from Sciurus vulgaris, assembly GCF_902686455.1. NCBI lineage: Eukaryota > Metazoa > Chordata > Mammalia > Rodentia > Sciuridae > Sciurus > Sciurus vulgaris. The sequence goes on along the minus strand of NC_136463.1, from coordinate 77,552,337 downwards.
GACCACCAACAAAGGGAAGCAGGAGGGCTCTTGAAGCTAGAAACAGCAAGGAAATGGAAGCCCTTTAGAACAGGTTTGCAGAAGGGGTGCAACCCTGTTGGTACCTGGATTTTAACCCACAGAGACCATTTCAGACTTCTGAATGCAGAACTGTAAAATAATAGATTTATGTTGTTTTAAAGTATGTGTTTGTGATAACTTGTTGCAACACCAATCAGAAAATCATGTAATTATTTAAAGCACACAATTTATTTCCAGTTTTATGTTAGCTTCTAAAACTGCTATAAGACCACTTTCCAAATATTCTTCAAAATTTCCTGTTATCTTTCTTACTTGCAAATAGATATTTAGAGATCATCAATAAATGCATTATACATTACAGATAGAAACAATGATTTTCTTTAGTTGACCAGAACTGGATTTAGACCCCCTTCCTACATCTACCTTCCCTGTGACTTGGAAATGTCACTTTGGCTGTGTGTGCCAGTTCCTCAAGCTAGTGTGGGATTTCATGACTGCCTGCTACATGAGGCTGTTGCAAAAGTTAAGTGAGGTATTTCCACAGATCATTTAATTCAGAAACTAACTCTTAATCAATGTTTATCCAATGGGAATGATTATTTTAAGTGGCTATTCAATATTCTAACTTTACAAAAGATGAGAAGACTAAAGCACAGAGAAAGCAAAAAACTTTAGCTGGTGAGTCAAAGCCAGTTTCTAGCCTCTGCAGGACTAGAATACACATCTCTTTTGCTTCCATTCCACTACAATTCTGCATATAATTAATTGTATCTGAATATCTTTATTTTTCTTTTAAGAATTTTCAGGGTTTATGGAAGGTTTAGTAAATTAGAAAGCTATGCCTCCTGAATGTCTTTCTGTAAAAATCATGTTCTAGACTTTCATTTGAAATTCAAATTTTCCCTTCCCAATTTTCTTTATCATGTGATACATGAGTATCGGTTTTAAGTCTCAATTAAAAATCAACTGTAACTGAAATTGTCCCTTTACACTTGGAAAAAAAAAATCTTGCTTTCTTCTCTTTCAAAAGTCTTCCCTTAAATGTAATGAGTCAAATGTGAAATAAGAACATCATAATTCTCCGGGTAAGAAATCATGCTTTAAATTATTTTTCACTAAAGGTGCAATAGAATAAATAGGGAGCCAGTCCAGTTGGACCAGATTCACCACTGTTGCCACCTGGTGGACACTGCCTCTCACTGCAAAACATTCTCAAATTCCTGTTTTGTTTTTGTCTTTGTTTTGAATTTTGACTTCTAATTTAATTTGTTGTGCCTCAGAAAACAATACAAGAAACACCCATGTCCTTCCCTGAACCTCTTGTCTTCATTTTTTATTTTTATTTTTTTTAAATTTGTTCTAATTAATTATACATAACAGTAGAATGCATTATGACACATTGTAAACAAATGGAGCACAACTTTTCATTCCTCGTTCTGTGCATGGTACAGTCACACCAGTTGTATAATCATACATGTATATAGGGTAACAATGTCCTTCTATTCCATCATTTTCCCCCACCCCTTCCCCCAAAGTCCTGTTTTTGAAAGAATCTCTAATCAATAATCTTATCTCTTTGGTTGTGTTTTCTACCAGTGCATAGAGATCTAAGGGTAAGAGGAGAGATTGACAGTTATAAGTGCTCTGCATTATCTTTACTTTGGAAGGAAAAAAATTTACATTCCTATATTCAGTTAGCAATTAGTTGCCTAGCACTTAGAATGTGTGAGGTGCTCTCAAAGACAGACCTTAAATTCTTCCCAGAGGATTACTCACAAAAACTTTATTTCTCATGGCTTTAAATAGAAACATTGCCTTTTTTTCATAATTTTTTGATATCCTTTGGTGGTATCATAGCCTCTGGGCTTTATTTATTTCTGTTTTCTTAAACAAACATTAACAGCCTGTCTGACTATAGCTCCTCTTTATGCCTTGGCTCTTATACTCGATCATTTTCTTATAATCTTTTATGTACACCTGTACAAAGTGCTTCATAATTACCAGAAAGGAGCTGAATATATTGTCTCCCTCAAATTCATATCTTGAAACCCTAACCTTCAATGTGACAGTATTCAGAGATGGGGCGTTTAGGAGGTTATTAGGTCTTCAGGGGTAGTCCTCATGATGGGGTTAGTGACCTTGAAAGGGAGTGCATCTGAAAACCAGGAAGTAGACCCTCTCCACCTGCAACCAAATCATCCAGCAGGTTGGTTGATGTTGGACTTACCAGCCTCCAAAAATGTGGGCAATAACTATTATATAAGCCCCAGTCTCTCATATCTTGCTATAGTAGCCCAAGGCGGCTCAGCTGTTACCTGCATCCCACCCCCCACACTTCCTTTCTGTGGCATGTAGTAGTCTCTCTTCATGTGATGCCATTTTTTTTAATTGTAGAAAATAGTTATAGTTTATTTAACTCGATATATCTTTGTCCATGTAATCAGTGGACAAAATAATAATAAGGATTATAATAATAATAATAAATAAGTAGTATTTAGCATGTGCTTTTCCAGGCTCCGTTTTACAAATTTAATGTGCATTTCATATTTTTAGGACATTTCAATAAAATAATAATTTTAATGCTTAGTCACATCAGCCATATTTTCCATGCTACTTGCCGTAGGTGGCAGGAAGTGACCACACAGCACAATGATATAGAATTCTGACCTTGACACAGTTTTACTTACATAGAGCCGATAATTCTGTCATAAAGAAACTGGCAAAATTGATTTCAGTGTTTGAAGGATTATATGATTCAAGGTAAATATTTATTGTGTACCTTTCTAGATTGAGAGGGTCCCTGGAGTTAGGATGATATTTTTTTCCTCCTTAAATCCTTAATTTTATTCCTGTTTCACATGAGTTTCTGAACCCAGCAAAAGTTTTACTGTTTGGGGAAGGAGAAAACAGATCCTGTCCTCACCCTTTGATCTAGCGGGCCTCTTTCCAGCTCCTGTCCATGCCATTGTGTACTGTCACTGGATCCATGCTCTGTGCTCCAACTGCCTGTGTACAGGAAGGTCTCTGCCATGTGATGGCAGGCTTCTTGTGGACCAGCTATACCTCCGTCCTCTGCAATCCCAAAGCCCTTGTCATTCCTGGCACAGAACTATATTAATAGCCACTTATTGAATAAATAGATGAGTTCCATTTAATAGTCCTTCATTTTCCCAATCACTGGAAGGTGTCCAGCTGAATGTATTTTGAGGACCCCTGGCATGAAAATAATTACTTCTTGCCCCCATCCAAAATTCTCACTCATTCTGTTATATATTGTTGAGATTTTGACAACAACAGTAATTCCCAACTTAAGCTATTTCAACTTAAGGTCATATATATGGTTATATTATATATAGCAGAATATAATGTTAGTATATAATAACATCATATATTATACATATGAGATTTTTTGAGATTACCAAGGTTCACAGGGAATATATACTTCAAATTTTGAATTTTAACTGCCCTCCAGCTGCCAGTGATAGGTAGTAAGATCCTCTCTCTCACTATGCTGGGCAGTTACAGCACCCTGCAGTTCTCAATCACAATCAGCCATGTGACTATGAAGGACGCAACTGGCACTGTGCCAGTGTGCATTGTGTGTGTTGCCGGGGTTTTTTTTTTTTTTGGATGCAGATATTAAATAACGTGATGCATTCATCGTTTTATTATAAAATAGGCTTATGTTAGATGATTTGCCAGATTGTAGGCACACTGAATGTCAGTTAAGCTAACGGTAACATGCAGTGCCTCAAGTATATTAAATGTGTTTTTCAACTTAGGATACTTTCACCTTACAATGGGTTTGTTTGTAGGTAGCCATTGTAACTTGAGGAGCAATTGTTTATCTTTAAAGCAATTTTCAAACTGTATTAAAATCCCAACCTCTTTGGGCTCCAGTGCTCTTTGGAACATCATTAGTTACTATTAAATGTACTTATCAACAGTAGCAGCCAGCAGAAGTTATAGTCTTTAAGGAGCAGAACGACATGGGGAGGAAAGACTCAAATAGCAAAAATAAAAGATAAGCAAAGTAAAAAATGATAAAACAAGTATTTTTAATATCTCAGCTTTGCCTAGTGACAGATGAACCCTTCGCTCAAGGACTTAAATGGTTTAAATAAACGTTTTGTTAAAAATAAACACACTGACTCAGTTCTGAATTCAAATCCAAGTTCCACCATTTCTTAACTTGGTAAATGAGATAATGCTATTTATATTCCCTGAGCTTCCTCTTTCCTAGCAGAAAAAGGGAGACACATCAGTGAATCTTGTAGGGATCTTTAGGGGTATGATGTATGCATGAGATGTGCCTTACAGCATGCTAGAATCACGGTAAGAAGTCAATAAATCCTTTCCACCCTGTGCTCAAGACAGTCAATGATCTGGCAACAATTTCTCTATCCAATATTTTTTCAAACTTCTTGCCCAAAATAGATGTCAATCTCTATTCCCTGTGTGTGTTTCATGCATGTAGTCACTATAACTTTCCATATTTTTGTGTCTGAAGTGTTGCGCAAATCACTCCCCAGCCTCCAGACTAATAAATCTATATTATTTAGATTTTAGAAACATGTACATTTCCCACTAAAATGTATGCTTAAAATATATGCACAAGAAGTTTAGTACATTTCAAAGTAACTTGGCAATTTCTGTGTACTAGGCAGAGAGCACTGTCTATCATTAGAGGGAAGGGAGTTAGTTAAAAGTTATACTAAATTTTTCCACAGTATTTCACAATCTCATATGACTTAAGTTCTAAATGTAGTAAAACAGTATTCCAGTCCCAGCTCTTGGATATATCTATTGCTCAAAACAGATAGAGTACATTCCAAGAAACTCTGACATCAGCTGTCAGAAAGAGAACATCTCAAAGGTTGAATCACAACTATAGGGTATATGGTGAAGTATAGAAATACTGCAAGGGTCTTGCATTTTTATTAAGAAATCTGCTGAGGGAGTTTGGTATGGCCTCAGCTTCAGCTGAGAGCTCATAATACCCTATTACGCCTCAAAATCAAATACAGGTTAATAAAAGATTATTTGAGCCTGCACTGTGTGCAGTTGCTAGGGGAGGTAGGATGGGGATGCAATTTAAGCAAATACTGTGTCTTCCAAGCTGCCTCCATTTTCCCAGAACAACTCAAAGGAGTAGCTCCATGCATGATACCTATCTATCCTCATTTTGTGTGTTTACTTCCTGGTTTGCATACTACAAATATCCTACTGGGAGGATAGCCCCATGGTAGTGTGGAATCTGTTCTTTTCTTTATCAACTGGGTTAGTTGAAGAAATAGCCCACTAGCAAGAAATGTTGCTTAACTTCTGTAGGATTTACTAAATATATATATATATATATATAAATCATATATATAAATCATATAAATATATACAAATCATATATATAAATATATATATATATTTATATATAATCATATATTTATATATATGATTTAATAAAGAACTTTTTAGCTTCTGAATTATTCTTTTGATAGTGTAAGAATACCTTAAAAAGAAAGAAGACAGCTGAAGAAATCATCATCTGAAGCCACATAATATCCCTCTGTCCCAGATTTTACTGAATTCATATGACAATATAAAAATGTGTTCATAAAACATCAATATTTAAGGCATATGCACACATGTACTCAAGCATACACTCATACACTAATGTAGAAACACACTTGGAAACCCTGTAGTGGCATATTTTCATAGTGTTGAATGTTCTAGAAACCATCCTGTGTTACCCATGTGTCTAAGTGCCTCTACTCTAATATTTTCCTGCTATTTCTTCTATTAAAACATCACATTTACATTATGACTGTCACCATCACTTAAGAAGAAGAATGCATTCTGAGAAATGCACTGTTAAGTGATTTCATCATTGTGTAAACTTTAAAGAGTATACTTACACAAACTAAGGTAGCTATAATATGACTGGATGATATGATCTTGTCGGACACACTATCATTCATATATATGATTCATCATTGGCCAAAATGTCTTTATACAACATACGACTATATGTAAATCTATACATGCTTATCTTTTGAGGGCATGGATTATGTTTTAAACATCTAAAGTCTCTTAGTAATCTTATAGGTTTTTGGCATACAGGTTGTGATCAAAAAAGATTCAAGAAAAATTTAAGTAAAAAGCTCAGTTGAATAAACATTAGAAATATCAACTGTGCACAAAATTCCGAGTACAAGTAATCAGTGTGGAATGATATCAAAAAGCTTAAGGAATTGAGACTAAGTGGACTATTAAGAATTTGTGAGGAATTTAAATTTGCCCTGTGCCATTTTTAACTTTAAGCCCATCCATTCACTCAAACACGTATATCATGTCCTTTCCACACCAAGTTCCCTGGAGAATTCTGGGGTTATAACAATGACTGAAGGAGGATAGGATATGTCCTCAAGGAACACATAATCTAACAATTTCATCTGCTTAATAGTGACATCTTAAAGGAATTATTACAGAAAAAAAGCAAAGAGGAAAAATTAATATCCTCAATTCATAGATGAGAATGCAAAAACCCAGGGAAAGCCCACTAAAACCATACATCATACCTTTAACACGAGGAAACTCTGGTATTCGAGCTCAAGTCTGTCTTATGGCAAACTGTGCCATGTTGCATTTTGACACAAAACAAGTATGTGTAGAGTAGGCAAAGAGACCTGAGTTGTTCCGTGGTGAGAAATATGACATTGGTATAACAGTGTGTAATTGGAAGCACTCATTAGGTTTCAGGTGTGATACATTAGGGATCTACTTATTGACCGCTCTGAGCAGCTTTCTCTCCAAGTGGCCAATTTAGGCGCCAAGGCAACTAAAAATAGAATCTCTAGACATTTTCCTTTGCCCTAGCTCTACAGCTGACCACATCACCTTGCCTCACCCCCAATTAGTTCTCAATACAAAAGCACTTTGGCCACCAGCCATTTTGAGAACCAGGGAAGTAGACTTCAAATCCAGCCTGAGTGTAATTCCAAAAACAACTCCATATGCGAATGATGTGGAGTGGAGAACTTGGAGCCACGGAGAGAGGCTGACTGACAGCATCATCCACAGTTCATTTGCCATTAATAACAAGGCAGCCTGCTTTCCTGGGCGTTCTCCAACCTGCTAATAGGTGCTCTCTAGGGATGGCCTCACCTCTCCTCCTCCTCTGACTGAGTGGAGCCACTGCAGAGCATCTGTGGCCCTGAGGTATTGTTTCTAACAACTCTGGATTCTGCAGAATTCTACTCTCTAGATGACTCCTCCATTCAAACGGAAGAATGCCAACTTCCAGACACTTCTGCCTTCAGCACTGCCCATAAATGAGGGCATTTAGTATGTCATCTTCTGAGGCTCTTCTGTTTTCCATTTAAACACTCCCTTTATTAGAGGCACAAGCAATTGATTTAATTAAAAGGTTAACACCAGGGCAATCTCATCTTTACTCCCCACCCTTCTCATCTGATTTATCTTGAGTTGTCGCTTACGGTAAAAATCACAGAGAAGGAAAGAGGAAAAAGCATTCGGCCAGTTTTATATGAAGATAAATCAAAGCACAGCTGGGGAGGGCTTAGTACAGCTGGCAGAACATGAATTTGGAATTGAGAGTTTGAGATTTTTAACTCAGCAAGAATCTCATAACAGTGTTATTTTGGGCAAGTCCCTTCCTTTCTTTCAACTGTTCTGATCTGTTGAATGACCAGGGTTCTATGAATGTGACTGATTATGAAAATGATATAAGAGATTGGTCACAAATATAGTTTTCTAGGACCCACTTCAGATGGACTAAGTATGAATTTTTAGAAGTCATGGATGCCCCTAGACATTGCTTAGGGACAGTCAAATTCAGGATACTATGGGTTCATAATCAATCTTGTCTATCGCTGATATCTGTTCATATCTTCCTGTGTTTCTACAGCAAAATCATATCTGGGTTGCAGATAGAAACATCATCAGCTTTAGGATTTTTTGAACCCCTTAAAAGAGAGTATACTGCTAAGGATGCTTATCCAGGACATAATCACTGGTAGACAAACTTGAAAAACTGAAAAATCTTAATTTAAAGGTTGCCCAAACTCCCTTTTGTATATCCTTGCTCTGTTTCTTTCTCTTCTCCACTCTCAAGGTATTCTTTAGCCCACTGCTGGCCTTTGCCTCATCTGAACTGCCCATCATGTATGTTTAAAACACTGGCACCGCTTCATCTTGCCTCTTAAAACCATTCTCAACTCTGTCTTGCTAGACAGTATCTGAGAATCAGTGTGTATCAATGTGTTAATGACTACTTTTGACACAAACTTATTTCTTCAAACGTTGTGTCTAGGGGTATTACCTAAACAATAAAGAATTGTGTTTAAACTGTTGGAATTTTGAACACCTTGTGTGGAGATACTTAAGACTATGGGTTGCTTTTGATACCCTAAAAGTTAGATCATACCGTCATGGAAGAAAGTGCATTAATAGGCCTTTACTTTTTAACACTTTGATGTGTAGAGAAGATTTACCTCTCAGGCTAAAATCTCTGTACTTTATCCACAAGAACAAGCATTTTGAAAATTTAATCAAAAATCCATTTAGCCCTTTCTGATGTTACCTACTAAGTAATTCTTATCCCCCCATTAGAAGCATCCCTGTACCTTAGCTTTTACTGACAATGAAGCCTGATTTCTCCCAGTGCAAATCCAAGAATAAATTACAACCTTATGAAATATGTGCATCTTTGAGAAGTTTAGAAAAGAAATATGATTGTGTCAAAACCATAGGTAACTGCATTTGAAAATAACATAGTGCACATATTTTTTTATAAAGTTGAAGGGACACACTTGATTTTTTAAATGTTTGCAACATTAAAAACCAAATGCTTAAGGATTTTCCTGTTTTCAGAATAAAAAAAAAAAAACAATTGAAGGATCATGTTACTGAAATGGGGAAAATTTAAAGGAAAATATTTTCATTAGGATTCATCCTGCTAACTTCACATATATTCCAAGTAGGAAGACTATGCACAACTCTTTGAGTCTACAAAGCAATGCACAGAGAGGGTCAGAATCAATTTAGCATGCAGAATTCCTGAGCTAAAATGGTGATCTTACTGTTTGAACTTCAAGATCCTGGGAAAGCCAATTAATTCTCCATGACATGACTTAGCTTCCATATTTACAAAAGGAATATGAAAATATCATCTATTGAATAAGATTTCTGTGAAGCATAAAAGAGATTATTCGTACAATGACTTAGAATAGTGCCCTGGCACTCAGTTGTTAATTAATGCTAGTGAGAAGTGTTTCTATTGTTACCCAATGTGCTTCTTCCCTAGAGGGGTTATTTAACAAAGACAATCCTTTGTGAATTACAAGCTCTTATTTCCTGTCCTTCCCTCTAGTTCAAATCATAATCACCATCCTTACAACATGCCAGATCACAAAAAGAGTCCTAGGGGTCCTTTTCACTGCTTGGACAAAGTCCTGCCTGAGTGGCCTGCTCCAAGCTTCATTTTCTTTCAGCCTCAATCGTAGATGGCAGGATTTTTCCAGACCTTTCTCACCAGTCCTCTAAGCAGAAGGAAAATCCCTGTGAGAAGAGAATGAAAATTTTCTTTTGCTGTACTGTGGTTTCCACCAAGAAAAAAAAAAAAAAAAAAAAAAAAGGACTGGTGGTTCAATTGTTTCATTTTCTTCTCCTTGTCTCTATTTTTATTTATTTTCCATTGATTTTAAAATGAGTAAACCAGTGTGTTCCTCAATAAGTCAATAACCATTTGTTGAGAGCCAACTTTATGGCAAGCACCTTCCTAGGGATTGAAGATACTGACAAAAAAGGATAAATAAGATTCTTATTCATAGGGTACCTAAGTCAAGAGAGAAAATGCATATTTAAAAAAAATTAAAAACTTACAAGCATAAGTGCTGAAAACACACACACACACACAAGTGCACACGTGTGCACGCACAGAAAGAGGAGGGGACTAATTAGGAGAGATTGGAATACCATACCTAAGTGGAGCATGTGAAGTTGACAATAGACAAATTAAAATAAAAGGAAAAGTCATTCTATTCAGAAGAGAAGACTGTATAAGAAGTCCATACAAAGGAGGATGCAACAATCCAAATCACAGTGCATAAGTGAAGTTGCGGGTGGAACAAAAACGATACCAGAGAAAGAGGGTCAACTCATCTGTGGCCTGAAAAGCCATGTTGAAGATTTGAATTTTTCATGACAGTGAAGGAAAATCATTTAAAAGTTTTTACTAGGGTAATTAAAAGTTCAGAATTTTGTTTTTAATAGATCACTCTGGCTGCAGTGTAACAAAAGTGTCTGGCAAGGGGACAAGCATATCTACTTAAGAGACTACCTAAATAGAACTTGTAAATACTAGGGTGGGTCAGAGCAAGCAATGTGAAAGGAAAACAAAAGAAGTTGAGTTTTCTGGAAATGTACAGGGATCAGGACCTATGGGATGTGGGTGGAAGCAGATTCTGGATTTAAAACCTCAGTGGAAAACCAGGTAGGGTGAAACATGCCTGTAATCCCAGCAACTTGGGAGTTTGAGGCAGGAGGATCTTGAGTTCAAAGCCAGCCTCAGCAAAAAATGAAGTGCTAATAAGTAACTCAGTGAGACTTTGTCTCTAAATAAATTAAAAAAATACAAAATAGGACTGGGGATGTGGCTCAGTGATCACAAGTGTCCCCTGAGTTCAATCCCTGGTAGCCCCCACAAAAAAAAAAAAAACAAAAAAAAAAACCTCAGTGGAGGGTATTGCTCTTTCCTGAAGGAGCCACACTGAACAGAGGTAATGGGGACATGCCGTCTGCATTCTTCCTGTGGCAGCCAGGTGGATATTGCAAAGGCTAAGCATATGGGTCAGAAGCTGGGAGGGGTAGTCTTGCAATAGGATGTAATTTTCATCATTGAAACCATGGGAGTATAGGAATTCACCTTGGGAACGACTATTCAGTAAAAAATAAAACAACTAAAATTGAGCCCTGTGAAACTCCAAGCTGTACAGACTCAGTAGCAGAAAACTGAACTCTGTAAAGAATTATTAGCAAAGCAGAAGAAAATGAATACTCTGTAGAAGGCAAGAGCAAACAGCGTTTAAAAAAAGGGAAAAAATATAAAAGAGAATGGTAAAGTGTCAATTAGGTATGAGGTTAATGAGAACCAAGCATGCTGAGAGTTAGTGGTGTTCAATGGTTTTACCATAGAGGCATAGAAGCCCTTTACAGCTATTTTAATAACTCGCCATGAGTTTACTTGTGAACGGGAAGTTAAGAATTCCACACAATAAACTTAGGGAATTTCTTCTTTCCTGCTCTGAAGGACAAGACAAAGACTAGGATAGTTTTATGGTTATTAAGGTCTAGGTAATACGTTTAAGATTCTAAATTATTGACTTTTTTTGTAATCTAAAGAAGAGGATTTAATTTTAAAAGGGAAAATGAAAAGTTCTCAGAGTTTCTGAGAAATCAGAATGAACCAACAAAGAAGTAGAGGAATTAGTTTTAAACTAGTGAGAAAAACATCCTCACATCTTTCATTTTACCTGGAGAGAAGATAAAAATATGTGCAAGGTCTACAAGTTTTTAGATACTTCCTTGCTGCTTTCTTGGTCATTGCTCCATTGTGACTATAGTTCACTTTAAAAAATACTTCTTATTTTAAGATACTTTAAAAATAAAATATTTTTGTACATTTAATAAGATAGATTAAATGAAATAAAGTATTTTAAAGTATTTATATAGAATAAGAAGAGCATTTATGTATTGAGCACTCATTCTGTGCCAGACAGGGTTTCATGTGTTAACCCAGGTAATCCGTTCAGCAGTATGATAAATAATCACATTACTTAACACAAGGAAGTCATGAAAAATTTTCCAAGTTGTACAGTAGCATTTAGCAGAGGTGGCCTATTCAATAAAGCTGTATTGATTTCAAACCATTACATCTCATTCCTTTCCATTCTTACCTATAATGGAGCTAAAATGGTGGATGCAATCTGCAAACTCAAAGTAATTAAACCAACCTGAGTCCCTGTGAATGGTTCAGATTTTGCAGTCTGCAGATAAAGGTTGTCTGAATTAAAATGTCTTTGGCATCTATGCTGTCCTTAGACAGTCACTGTAATTTAACACATCTTCCAGATATCTTTAGAATGTCTACTTGTAGTATGGGTAAAATAAGGGTATTATGCCTTGAGACTGAAATATCCCCCAATGTTTCACGTGCTGAAGGATTGTTCCCCAAGGTGGCAATGCTCAGAGGTGAGGCTTTTGGAAAGTGATTGTATCATAAGGACTGTAACCTTATCAGTGAACTAATTCACTGATGGATTATTGATTCAATGGCATTAGGAAGTGGTGGAAACTTTAGGAGGTGGGGCAGAGTTAGAGAAAGTAGGTCACTGGGGCATGCCCTGAAAGAGTGTTTCTGTTCCTTGCCCCTGATCTGTACCACCACCCCTGCTTTCTGGCTTCCATGAGCTGAGCAGCTTTCCTCTCCATGGCCTTCAAACATGATGTTCTGCCTCATCTCAGGCACAAAGCATTGGAACTGGCCAACCATGGACTGAAACCTCTGAAACCATGAACCAAAACAAATCTTTCCTCCTTTAAGTCATTTGTCTCCTTTAAATTAATTTGTCTCAGATATTTTTATCACAGCATTGAAAAGCTGATTAACATGAAAGGAAACCTTCTTCTAGTCCAAAAAATGGCAAGGATATCGCAGCTCAGATTACAACATGGTGACCACATTATATCAAAGACTGATTAAAAGAACTGGAAGAAATGACACTTGCAGATGGAGGTGGAGGGTATTTTAGGCCTATTTTTTTTTTGTTTTTAATGCAGAAATGATGTCTCATTCCTTTTCTTATATCTTAATTCACACTGTGGTACTTTTAGAGTGTTTTTTTAAACAGTCAATGTTATTTTTTGTAACATTCTCTTTTCCAGTTTCTTCACACTTTCAGAAAAACACTGTTTAAAACTGACATTATATGTCTTAGATCTTAATGTACTCCAGCTTGTCTTTTGAATTTTAATCTCTTGCTGCCTATCTTTCTTAAGAAACATAATCCAAATAAAAATAAAAGCTAATCAGTAAATCTGTGCTCACAATGTCTTAAATATAGTAGGCACATGTGATGCTTTTAGAACACACAAATAATATGAAGTATGATTTTCTGTTATATCATTTTGGTGATCCAGTAATCTTCTTCTCTTTTGGTAACTGATAGTAATTGGTCATTTCACATTCATTGTCAACATTATTTTTCTTATTATATGATGATGATGACAGATAAAGTGAAAAAATCAGTAAACTAGAAAAATCTCATAACTTAAAGACAAATGCTTTCAGATTCCATATTTATAATTTCACACAGTTGTAGACAAATTTTTGGTTTTGCATCTTGACTTCCTTAATAAAATACGAAGAGGTATTTCTCCTCTTCCTTCTTCTTCTTCTCACTTATAAATAACAGAAATTTATTCCTCACATATCAGCAGGATGCTAAGTCCATATTCAGTTTCTGGTGGGAGACCCACTTATTGGATCATGTATGGTTTTCTTCTCACTGTCTTCACATGGTGGAAGGTATGGGAGGTTTCTGGGGTCTCTTTTATAAGGACTTCATCCTATTTATGGGGACTCTGCACTCATTACCTAATCGCCTTCCAAAGCTTTCACTTCTTAATACCATCACATTAAGGATTAGGGGTTTTTATTAGAGCTGTATAGTTACACATAATAAATATGTTCATCCCAATGAACTCACACATTCATGGAAATTGATTTCAGTTCATTATCATCCATTTTCTCTTCCCCTTTTCTCTCTTGTCCTCCCTTTTCCCTTTTCTTCTACTCTACTAGACTTGCTTTTGCTCATCTATTTGTTGATATTTTATTGGTTCTTTATATTATCCTATCATTCCCTTCTCCTTTCTTTTATTTCTAATGTCTTTGTAAATATTTTAATTTAATTATATTACTATGATTTTTAAAAATTAATATATTACACTGTAGTATATTTAATCAATCTGTCATGGTGAGCATTTATGTGGTTTTAAAATTTCTTTGTTGTAAATACAATGCTGTCATATTTATCTTCTTGGTGTATTTTTCACAGTCTGAAAATGAAAATGGGATTGCTAGGTCAAAATTTAGGGCTGTTATCAAGAATTCATGAAATTGTCTTCTGAAAGGATCATTTTTTTTGAAGATTTCAATTATGAATGACAGGTAGTGGTCCCACTATAGCAAATTTTGGTATTAATACAAAATTTCTTGCATTTATAATTAATTTATGTTAAGCAACTATTGTGTACGTCACATTCCATTAACTATTTTTATATTTTACAGGTACATTGCTTCATTCAGGAAACAAGTAAGAAAAGATGACATATCTAGGATTAGACACTTGTACAGGTGGGGTGTTAGAGGCTAAACAAGTAAATTGCCTGAGATCACTCAGGGAGTTGCTGTGACTTATGGTCACATCTTGCCTCCCCAGGGTTTGTCCATCTCCCACTGTCTCATCTGGCCTTGACTATATATAGTGCTTCCCTGCATACTCAGGCAGACAGTCACCCTTCCCTACAACGTTAGGACAGGCCCAAGACCTCCAGTTAGCTGATGTTAGTTTTCTGTCAAACATATGCATTACCATGGAACCCACTAAAACCTTTCGGAATTATGTCCAGGAACATACTAGCACCAAATAGAGTTAAGAGCTGAGATACTCCCTTAAATTATTGAGCTCATTCCTATATTTCACAGAAGGAGGAAAATGGGGAAGGGATATGTAGCAGATTCATGATGATCCAGCAAAGTGCCTCATGCTCATCATGAAGGAGATCAAGCACAAGGTTGCACATGTGCCCAGCATATGGCAGGAAACCAGTTATGTTCATGCTCTCAGTTTTCCTCTGTCACATTCTTCCTTCCTGGGTCACACGTTATTATTGTGAGATTTGTCACTGGACACATACAAAGAATTCTCATTTCTACTTGTCAGTTTTCACAGGAGGTTACTTAATTTGAGGATAGATTTTATATCATTAACCACAGATAATTAGAATGGCAACATTTTAATTTAGTCATCATCAATGGATTTCTTATGCTGAGATTCCCCATTACTTCATTTTAAAATTATCTCTTCAAAGGTGAACATAAAATTTTAAAACAGGAAAAGCCTACAATGCTTTCATTTTAGTGTGTCTTTATAAATGATTGTTTATATCATTTTATCTGTCTACATATACATAGAATGCACATATTTTTATTAAACGTTGAAACCACATCATATGCTAATTGCCCTTGGCATGTCATGAAATTTTTAAGTATACATTTTCCCCATAATTATCTTTGGTGATGATTGTGTAAGATTTTTGCAAAATGAATACACAAAATGTATTTGCCAGAACATGATAGTAAGGGACAGGCTATTTATAATATTCACTCTTAGAGACAAGATACAATGAGCATCCTTCTGCTCATGTGAGATTCTATATTTAGAAAAAATTCTGTTATGATAATCTCTATATTGAGTGTAGCTTCCCTATGACTATTTTACAAGAATGTAATTATAGGGTAAAAATGTATGAACATTTTAGAGCTGGGAATGTAACTCAGTGGTATAGCACTTGCCTAGCCAGTGAGAAGCCCCAGATTGCATCTCAGGCACTGCAAAATTAAAATGGGAACTTTTTGACAATTCTTGATACATATGTCATAATTACCTTCCCAATGGATAGTACTAATTTCACTGAGTTTATGAATAATAATTGTACATATTTATAGAAAACAATGTAATGCTTTTTGTAGCATATTCTTTTAGAGATATTTGAAGTTGCAGGTTATGATTAATCCATTTTATTGCAGGTTTTACATTTGACAGCTTTCCAGCATAGTAAGGAAAGTCAATTCAGTCATGTGCTAATGGAAGGCAACTCTTGGTGCTGGGATAGTTTGGAAGAGATGGGAAAACATGTGGGAGTCTCTTTTTTCAACCTTAAATGCCCAACTGGGGAAAAGTCAGAACAAAATGGAACTAGTAGTTAAGTCAGAGCCACAAAAGTGTTCCTGGTTTTCTCCTTCTACCATTTTCACTAGGCTATTCCTCCATGCTTGGAGAGTCCCAGAAGAAAAATTCACCTCAAACGCAAACACTGTGTTTCCTAATGTGTAATATTCTGAGCACAAGGAGACTGGTATATTCTTACCAACATTTTTGTTGTGGTGGTTCATTTATTTTTTATTGTTGTTGTTTTTGATTGGTTTTTGTTGTTATTTTTGTGGAATTGTACCCTCTTTTCATGAAAGTACTAGGATCTACAGCACACTTCAGATCACATATACGGGCACAATCCATTATGTCCTGGAGTGGATATGGAAGGAGGTCTTTCTGTGAATATATTGGTACCACTCAATATAAGTCTTTAACATCTACATGTATAGCCTATTTAGAATTCTGTGTGTTAACTAATGTGGAGCTTCAGAGACAACACAAATTTGGCTACCACTTGTGCAAATGTACTTATCCTAAGCAACTTCAAGTCAAAAGAACATTTTTTGCACTTATAAACAAAGGGCAAATGTTCTTTAAAGTTTAACATCTCTTCAAGAAGTGACATGATGGTTTGCAAAAATCATGGATAAGTGGCCTGCATTCTATTTGTGTTGCCTTGGGAATTTAAGAAGTTAGAGAACCAGGGTTGAATTGCTTTGTCTTTTACAACACTCCCTAAACTGACCAGATAGGGGGCTCTGCTCTCTTCCCAGTTAACACTATGCACAGGCATATTTGAAAGGGAGGAAATAAAAATGTGATAGCAAAGTATCTAGAAGTTAAGACACTTAAGTATATTGTCCTAGCCTTTATCTCTATTCTGATAGTAAGACCTTTATAGTCTTTTCTAAGACTAAATGTACAAATGGGCTTACTTCAAATTAACATTTTTTTCTGCTTCACCCAATCCTTTTTGACCAATCTAAAACAGAGAAGACATTGACACATTCATCAATTATTCCTCTCATTGTGTCTGTATGTATCCCACACAAGCAACACTCATTCTACTTTACAGGAAGTTCCAATTTTCCCCAGCACATGGATGACAGATCACAACTTAGGGCCTCAGACTTCCTCTGGAATTTCCTCCTTTGCTCCTGTGACAGATGGATGCTTATCTGAGTCTGGATTCACCTAATCTTATTCGTACCTACTTTCATGTAGCCAGAGTTCATTTCTTCCTGCTGTAATTTCCCATAGTCCCTTCCTCATTTAGTGTGACTTGTTTTAAGGCTTGGCTCACCATCCACATGTGTAAACGTCCTTAGGACAGGAAGCATACCTTATTCATCAGATGGCCAGTGTAACTGAGTGAACTCCAAATTGTTTCCACCACTCCACACAATACATTCCACAGCAAAAAGTTTAGAATATATATCAATAACAAATTACTTAGGACTCCATAAAACATTATGAGCATCAAACATATTCATGGATAAAGTAATGCATTGCATTTGTTGATGGTCTCATGCACTGTTGCACATAAGTAACCCACATGGACAGGAGAGGATACAAGTGCATGCCCTGCTTGCTAGTCTTGATGATAGTAGTCAACTCATCTACAATTCTAAATCAGGACAAATGAAGAAATGGGAACTGTCATGAATTAACCAAAGTTACCAAAGTCTTTAATTTCTTTTCTGTTGCAACACATTTTTAAGTGATGCTATCATCTCTCCATATTTGCCTCTAACTCAGTTGGTTTGAACTTGCTATATTAATAGCAGATCAGATGTTAGTATGAATTTATAAAAATGGTTCAAAGATTGCCAGTTGAAATAATTAAAATCCCCTATACAAAAATTTAGATTGAAATTAAATTGGATGCATGCTTTATACATACACATCCTTTCCCCCAGATCTGATGGAATTCAATCTAACTCCATAAATCTGAAATTGCAAAAAGACTCATGTTGATTCTAGTTCTCATTTTTGCCCAGTGAGAAAACAGCTAAAAAATCAAGATATAAATTTCAAAATCCATTAATTACATTTCTGACAAACAAGAAAAAAGATGAAAAAAAAAAAAAAAGACACTTTCTGTAGAATTTCAAGAGTACAGGAAGGAAAAATATTCCTTCAAAACCAATTAAAGTTTGTCTATATTCAATATTGCTATGGGTAAATGCTTGGCAGGGTTACAAATCTGAGATGTCTCTTTCCTAAACTAAGAATTACACCATACCAATGAAAGGGTTTAATTCATGGGAAGTGGAGAAAGACTTGGTAAATTCTGGAGATGGAAGTTCCTTGAGAAATATTTGTCTAGTAAATTTAGTACCGAATTTTCAAATTTCAGCACATAGAGTTTTGGTCATCCCTAATCTTTATTCGTTTTGACCCAAATCAGAGCTATACCTTTTGTTCTAACAAGCAAATTTAATAAATTGCTTTCCATCCTTTCTTTTTTTTTCTTTTCTTTTTTTTGGTAATCTTTATACATCTTAGATAGGCCTTATCCTGTTTCTTACACCTGTATTGAAGACATATTCTATTTGAGGGTGACATGTAATCATTTAGATTCTGATATTTGCTATTAATTCTTCAGAAAATAAGTCATTGTCTATAAGAAAAAATTGCCAGACAAATATCAAATAAGTAGAAAAATGTGAATTACCTGCAATTAAAACATTTTGCTTCCTCCCAGGGAGATATTGACGATTTTTGACAAATGATCATGATCTTGCTATGCCTGTGCAACTCTACTATGTGAAAGGCAATAAATAGTCCCAACCACTATAAGCTGGGAGTTGAAGTATCACAAATAATGACACCAAACTGTGAATAACAGCACCTCTGATGAGCACTTCAAGCTGCATTTCATTTTCTTCATTTTTGACTTTCATAACACATTGTGAGAGTGGATGTTATCCCATTTTATATATAAAAATTACTTAAATAATTTGCCCTGTACATAATATACCTAAAATGAGATGAACGATATCCTGAACACCAAATCTCAAATCCATAAACTGTTATTTTTTTTGAGTAAAGTGTTATAAACACCTAACATGATAGCATATGTTAAATAAAAGACTAACACATTATTTCAGTGTAGCTGCTAATGCAGCTATGAGAATTCATTTAGCTTGAGAAATGACCTGACTAGCCAAAGAACTACAAAATATGAAATAACTAACTGTTCCACTCCTCAAAAAGAAAAAAAAAAAAAGAAAGAAATCAAACAAACACCCTCTCCAATAACTTTTGCTTTTTCCTACAATAAATATACATATCAAATTCTTTACAACTGTTGTATTCTGACTCTCAGTTACATCACCCACCAATTTGGAAGCCACTAGTAATTTTAGATGCCTTTTTCCAAGCATTCTTCTCTCTCCCCTTAAAAGCACAAACACTGTCCTTACATGGTTCTCAGGAATCCGCATAAGCCACTTATTCAGAAAAATTTTTCTGATTAAGGCTTCTTGCAGGTGTGGTTTCCTAGTCCCTTGAAGTAGTTGCATGAAATGTGCCTTGAAGTGTCACATGCAATGATACCAAATTATGAATGGCAGCATTTAATGAGCCCTTCAAGCACTAAGTATTGCATTTCATTTACCTCATCTCTGACTTTCACAGCACTTTGTGATTTGGTGTCATCCCATTAAACATATAAAAATAATTTAAATGTAAAATAATTTAAATAATTACCTTGCAGTAGAATTCTAATTTGTTATCCCACAGGGACAAAATATATTAGACCTTTAGTATTCATGAGCTTTCATGGTTGCTCTACTCTGCTGCCCATATCCTGTACTTTCCTTATACTGATCCAGATGTTGGGTGAATCAGAAAACTAGAGAAAACTGTAGATATTTATGACTATAGAACAAGGAGGGCAGTGAGATAAAGAGTGTGAGAGAGAATTATTAAGTAGATGGGACAAAATGCTTTTAATAAAGGATAAAATACAAATGCATATGGACGTTCTTTATGCTTCTTAAGCAAGTTCTCTGTAAGTTGAAAATACTTCATGATGAATACCACAATGAAAGCATCAGTGAAAACACAGAGTGATACTAACTCATAGGAGCAGTTTTTGGAAGGCAATAAAGACTTATCAATAATCAATACTCACCAGAGATGAGAGGAAAGAGAACCAGTCTATGATTTTGGATATTTTTAAAAGAAGTAAAATAGACTATAACTTGAAGATTTAAATTTAATATATTCAGGAGGAATCGTTTCAACCCATTCTAATTAACATCACCAAATCCATATATACAGTCTGTATTTTCAAAACTTCTGAGATTTTTTTTATTATTGTGTTTATCCCACAGCATTTGATACATCAAAGTATCTTGTTTTAAAAAATTATGAACAGATAAACGAAATTTCTTTTCTTCTACTGTATAAGCTTTGTGCTTTTTGCATCCTGTTCTATTGCATTTGTAAACTATATGAAGAGTTCAAGAAAATTTTCTGTAAATAGTCAGTAAATAACTTAGGCTTTGCAGGACATGTAATATCTGTTTTGTTCCATCTTTTTATTTGGCATCAGAAGGCAATGAATCCAGGACCCTGTGTGTATTAGGTAAATGCTTTATGTCCCTCCACGGAATTTCTGTGACAATTTCAGAGCTCCACAATTCTCATACAAGACTAGACACAGATAATACAAACAAATTAGCACAACTGTGCTAATTAGCAGGACAACACAAGCTGGACATGGTGGTGCACACCGGTAATCCCAGAGACTCAATCCTAATGTAATGCAGATGCGATGTAAATAGTTTTTGTTCCATGTTTCTTAGGAAATAATGACAAAAACAACAACCACAACAACCAAGTATGTACAGGTACAGTAAGGATGGATTTTTAAAGTATTTTTTTAAATTGAATCCTGATTAAATCAGCAGCTGCAGAACCCACAGACATAGAAAGTTCACTGTATTTACCATATAAAAATTCCCTGCTATATAGTGGTTTCAGTGCTATGGCATAACTTCCTCAAAATAGATTATTCCTAATTTATTTGGCATCTGTAGTATCTTTAACAAAGCAAGCAGAGAGAGGGTACTTAGTATCCTAACAATGATTAAAATTACTTTTGAAGAAAGTTGAGATTCCTATAGGCTATCCAAATATATAGAGAGATAGATAGATATAGTCAAAATGCTATATCATTAACCTTGAGAATATATTTTCTAAATTGCACAACTTCAAATCATTAAAAAAATTTAAACTTTTAATTGAAAGATGTCGGGGCCTATTTATTTTAATAAGAATACAACTAAGATAACAAATGTTATTCAATATATTGAATTACAAACATTTAAAATGCTAGGTCATGTGCAATTTGTCCATAGACATAAAGTAAAAGAGAGAAGTAATTAAGTCATCAACAGTTTTTTCCCCAGCTTGGATGCCTTCTGCATCCATTCTTCTCTTTCCCCCAAATGAACAATAATCCAGCAACCTATAAAGTCTCTCACACTGTAGTTTCAAATCTGTTCTGCGTGTTTTCCTTTGTACTAGTCAACACACCCCCTGCTGGCTCTAGGCTAGCATTCATTCTACCTTATTAAATATGTTTTCTATGCTGATTTAAATGTGAAAAGGCTAAAAGGACATAAATATCAGGAATTAGGTTACATAATGAACTAATTCTTTGCAATTAGCTCTTTCTCCTCCCAAATATTTGTTTCCTGAAAAAATACACCATTGGAAAATGTTATAAATTTGTAGAAGAGTTCTCATGGTAGAGTCTATTACAGTCCTCTGTTCAGATGTTGGCCTGATTTACTTGAAGTTCAGGTATGCACCTGGGATGGAACAGATACCCGCTGTTCTTCATTCATTCCAGCAAGCTTAGTAATAGCACATTGGCTATTACTTGAGAGACATTAGGCTTCAATAAACTCCAAGAAAAATAATTTTTTTATGAAGTCAAAATTGTCAGTCATGTTTGAGCTTAAATGAGGAAACAAATATATCTACTAAAACCACACAATTTTGTAAATTTATTTCAATTCCACATATTTGTGTCACTAAGCAATGGCATGACAAACCAAGATTCTAGAATCAAAAAGCACAAGTTTGAATCTTTGCATTCCTACCTAATCACTTTATGAGTTGAGCAATGTTATTTAAATTTCAGGAGTCTCAATATCCTTATGTGCAAAATGTATCTGGTAGCACTGACTTCAGAATTTTGCTATAAGTTCTCAAAGAGAGAACAAAGTCATATTGCCAATGTTAGGTTGATATTTTATAAGCAATGTTCTGTTTATCTCTAACTTAAATAGTTGTGGCTTAAACATTGCAAACTCAGTAACTCAGTGCTGTAATTAAAACTCAAGAAAATGTTTTTGTCATCAACAATCTCATGCTCATGGGATATTTTACATGCTGTGGAGAACTCTGCAAAGACACTAAGTTTCTTATTCACAGTACCCTTTTCTTTAATTTTTTATAATATATTTTTTGTTGTAAATGGACACAATACCCTTAATTTATTTTTATGTGGTGCTGAGTATCAAACCCAGTATCTCGCGTGCCAGGAAAGTGCTCTACCACTGAGCCACAACCAGATCACACACCTCTCTTTTATAAAATTTTTACTTATTTAATTTCACTTTTTATTTATTTGGGGAGGGGCTGGGGAAGGAACACAGGACTTTGTGCATGTAATTTTTTCTTTTACTTTTATTTTTATTTAATTTTTTTAATTTTACAGACTGCACTTTGATCCATTGTACACAAATGGGGTACAACTTTTCATTTCTATGGTTGTACAGATGTAGATTCACACCATTCATGTAATCATACATGTACATAGGATAATGATGTCTGTCTCATTCCATCATCTTTCATATCCCTGCCTCCTCCCCCATCTCATTTCCCTCTATGTAATCCAAAGTTCCTCCATTCTTCTCTTACTCCTATCCCCCTACCCCCATTATGTATCATCATCCAGTTATCAGGGAAAATATTCAGCCTTTGGTTCTTTGGGATTGGCTTATTTCACTTAGCATGATATTTCCAATTCCATCCATTTACCTGCAAATGCCATAATTTTATTCCTTATGACTGAATAATATTCCATTGTGTATATATACCACAGTTTCTTTATCCATTCATCTATTGAAGGGCATCTAGGTTGGTTCCACAATCTAACTATTGTGAATTGAGCTGCTATAAACATTGATGTGGCTGCATTACTGTACTATGCTGATTTTAAGTCCTTTGGGTATAAACTGAGGAGTGGGATAACTGGGTCAAAAGGTGGGTCCATTCCAAGTTTTCTGAGGAATCTCCATACTGTTTTCCAGAGTGGCTGACCAATTTGCAACACCATTAGCAATATACAAGTGTTTCTTTTCCCCCCACATTCATGCCAACACCTATTATTGCTTATCTTCTTAATAATAGTCATTCTAATTGGACTGAGGTGAAATATTAGGGTGGTTTTAATTTGCATTTCTCTAAGAGAAGAAAATCTGACCCTACCTTTGAGTCTTATTCGTCAGATGTGGGCCACACAGCAAGTACCAGATCATAATTCATGAAGATAAATATTCTTGCTATGGTAGGCTTACTCCTATCATGATTTCTTGATCAGCATGTTTTGTAGTCAAAGAAGTTTGTATCAGGTGTTGATCAAGAAGCCAATATGTGCCACTTTAATGTATTTAAAAAATACAGGATGATACTCTTCCTCTCCTTGAAGCACTCACTACTTAAACTTATAAATTTAGATATACCATCTTCCCACTTAGTAATTGGAGAGTATAAGAACCATAAACAGAGGATCAGGTAATTTATGGTATATATTTAACAAAAAGAAAATGATACAGGTCTAGACACACTACTGTTACTCAATATGTTAACACTGGTTAACTGAATTACTATGACATATTAAGTAATGAATTATGCATATTTTCCCTAGACTCTATAAGTTTTATAAATGTTTGAATTTATTTTTACTTGAGATATGAACTGGAAAATAAAGTACATTAGAATTACAGTGATTATGAACTAAGTAAATTGTCTTCTTTGGGCTAACATAAGGAGTGTAGAAGGTAGGTTTGTGTAACAAAATTATTGTTACATATGTCATTATATTTAGTATACACAATTATCAAAGCCAAGAATTTTCATCATTCACAGTTGATAGACTTGGAGATCAAGCTGTATATTCAAGATCTCATATCAGTAGGCTTCAAAATCAAGACTCAAACTCAAAATTTCTAATTTTACACTCAGAAAATTTTTCATAAATTAGTTTAAACAGTTTCTCTGAAAACATAAAATGTATCACAAATGATTCCTTGTTGATTATACACAGGAGGTCCTTCAAAAACAGACAGAAATAAGTAAAGAAAAGAAATCATTTTTGGCATTTGTTTCTAGATGTTGAATGATTGGGTTTGTACAAATGCAATTATATAGATGCTTTAGAAAGTGAGCTCCCCTAAAAAATAAATCGACATATTTGAGGTACACATAGTAGGAGAGAAAACTATCAAGAATATTATCAAAAACATCATTTCCAGTGATTTTTCATCTAGTTCACATCTTGATTTCCAAGGTAAATGAAGATAAATTTCCACAAAGAAGTCCATGCATTTTGGCACAAGGACTGGTAGGGAATGGATTTAACTTCTGGAAGCTGACAAGGTCATTAATATGTTACATTAGTCAGACATCAACACTTCTTGAAAACCTATGCCAAAACTGAGAATTAGAAACTTGATTAAGAAACTACTTTTGAGAAATTACTCAGGGTTAGGGAAACATTACGGTGTGTTAGCATCATACAGTAATCAACAGAATCCTTACCAGAGATGTTTCAACTGACGTTCATCTGTGATCCTGAGTGGACCTCTCCCATGCATCCCAGTATTCATATGTTGTAAAGACTCTCATCTATAAGGTTTCTAAAGATAAAGGAGATAGGATTGGAGATTTTGATTTTCAGCATACTATGGGTTGAATTCATTAATTCTGCATGGTATTTAACATGTCAATATCTGCCTCTTAGGATTCCATCATGAAAATGGAGATGACCATGAAAATTCACCAGTGGGAAGAAGTCCCAGGAAAAAGGAAAGAGGATTATGTGTAAACAGCATTGCACACCAGCTCAGCAACTTGTGTGCCAGACAAAGGTATTTAATTGGCTGTTTTATTGGCAGGAGTTGAAAGATAGAAGATGTCTATTTTTGATGTTAAGAATGAGTATTGTGATGATGAGCTTGAGTTGTTTGAGTCAGATTTAAGAAAGAGAAGTAATGGAGAGAGACTATAGCAAGTTTTTCTGAACATATGTTTAAAATCCATGGGCATTAGTAAGAATGTCCATTCTTCTGCAAAAACAGAATTCTCCCTTCATTATCTTGAGACTTGACTTTCTTGTTAAGGCAAATATACCTGACTTGACCTGGCGTGAATAACAAGCGCATGACCCAGGATGTCTCAATTCCCTTTACCCCCAAAGAGACACAGAACTGATTCATTATGCCATCTGCAACTTTTTCCCCCCATGGGAAGCAATCTATGTCAGCTTCAAAGCTCCTAAAGTATTTATAATTTAGGAAATTTGGCACTTAATCACTTGCTAAATTGTATTGTGGTATTACTTTTTAAAATGTATTTACATCTCATTTCCCCAAATTATGTTTAGCTTTGTGAGAGCAGAATTTGTTTTCCTATTTTCTATACCCTTTAGCATCTTACTGGCCACATACTAAAAGAAGAAGAAAAAAAGAAGTAAAAAAGAAAGAAAGTGAATAAGATCAAAGGAAAAATTAATTAACTTTTTGCCACATCAATATTTTGAGAAAACTCTATATCGAAAATATAGGTAGAAAGAGAAGTTATCTTTGAATCATTAAAATATTAGGCCAAAAGTACTGATATTCAGAACAGAGTAGCTGTGATCCTGAGTGAACCTCTCCCATGCAACGTAGTATTCATATGTTGTAGTGACTCTCACCTATAAGTTTTCTAAGGATAAAGGAGATAGGATTGGAGGTTTTGATTTTCAGCATCCTATGAGTTGAAGCCATTAATTCTGCATGGTATTTAACATGTCAATATCTGTCTCCTCTTAGGATTCCATCAATAAAATGGAGATGACCAAACATACTTCTCTATGCCTCACAAGAGGATTGCAAAATCAATGAGATGAGCCACTTGTTGCATATTTGAAGGCTGAGACTCCATTTGATGAATGATTCTTTTCCTTCTGCTCCTTTAAGGGTAAAGCAGTGAAAGAGCTCCAGAGAAAATCAAAGAGACACTGAAATGCATTCTTACCCATTTTCTTTCATTCCTTTGAGATATCAGATAAAAGTTTGGCTTGGAAAGATGTCACAATTTATTATTTTAAAATATAGGCATTTTTGGAGTTCAATTATCCATTTTCCATTACCTATTAGTATTCAACTTACTCTATCTAGGCAGAAATTTTCAGTCTCTTCAAAAACAAAGTACTCTGTAAATATGAGTTATTCTAAATGCAGCAACATGAAGAGAAAAGGGAGATTATTCAGCTCTTACTCACCATGTGAAAGTTGAATATATCATTCTAAAAGCCTGAAAAAGAATTTCAATAGATAAATATCAATCTGGTTGAAGACAGTTTTAATAGAGATTAATATTCTACTGATGATAAAAAATACAAAACCTTGCTGCCAAAATGCCCCCAGAAGATGGCATTGTTTACACTATTGTCTGAATGGAACAGCTGTTTACCCCTCAATACATTGAGAGCTGCAGTATTCTTACTGAAATGTTAACAAATCTTAGACAAATGTCTGCTGTTTAAGGCTCAAAGTTACTCTGAGAACAGGTGTGTTGGAGAGAGAGAAACAAACTACAACTGTAAATAGGATTTTAAATTAGCTGCAATTTATACACTATATACTGGGCCCACGTATGGACATCTAAATGGAGAATTCCAATATTTACTAATAACTTGAAGATCATTCACAGTTGGGGGCTTTGAAGTAACAAATTATCCTGATTTTCTTTTAATATATATTCTAAGTACATTTTACTGGCACAGGAGATTCATTTTAAGTCCTTTTGCCAAAAAATAATGACATAATCTTTTGTAAATATTCAAATATATTATTTAAACAGAATCTTTGGAGATATGTAAAAGTTTTGATTATATGAAGGGACATAAACTTGGTGACTCAATATCTGTATTTTGTAACTATCAATTTTCTACTTATAAAATGATAAGACTTGAAGTGATGGGTTAGGATGTGGACCTACAGGAAATGTCACACACTGCTAGCAAAGAAAGGAGAGGTATGAGTTGGTATCACTATTTTATAGTAACTGGAAATGACTAGTAAAACTGAAGAAAAACATTTCTTATGATCAGAAATTCTACTTCTCCATGTGAGACAAACTAAGAAACAGGTACAAAATGATAGTTTTTATTTAGAGAAAAAACAAAACCATTTATAGATCACAAATAGAAGAAATAATGAAAAGATCTTGGAATACTGATACTAAAAATACAACACAGTGGTTAAGATGAAAGAGGATTTCATATATTCAAATATATGAATTTTAACAATATAACATTAAATAAATTACAAAATATAAAATAAGAGTATGATAGCATTTATGCATTGATTAAAGAAAAAGCAATGCTAATTAGTTCTTTGAGATTTATGTGATAAAAATATAAAAACCTTATATATGGGAATGATATATACCAATGAACAGTTTACTAGAATATATGATGGAAGATTAATATTATGAAGCAAGAATTCAAAAAGACCTTAAATTATACCTGTTATATTTTATTTCTTAATAAAATTTCTTTTGCATTCATTTGGAATATATAAAACTGAATAAAGGTTTACTGTATTTTCTCTAGATTTTCTAGTATAATAGCAAAATAGTATTGTCTATAGTTGGGGATAGGGTGGCAGTTCCTGGGGACCCTAGGTGAAAAGGAAAGCCAAGCCCAAGCAACCCACCTTTGACTCCCACTCCCACTATCTACAATTCCCTGGCAAACAGGACAGTTCCTTGGGTCACCTAGCTTTGATGTTTTGGAAATCATCATCTCCTGGGTGTGGCCTTTTGCCCACAACTACAGGTTCTGCTAGGGGAGAATCAACTGACTTACATAATTATTTCCAGTTAGAAACTTAGAGAGAAGAGGGTCATTTACTTAGGACTGATAGGGCCTTCAGGATTCTTTCTTCTCTAACAAAATAACGGGGTCACTGAGCCAGTTGTCATTAAACCATCTTTTTGTATTCCAATGATGTAAGACCACTTCTAACCAAACCACAAGGTTAACCTCAGGATTTATGCAGAAGCTGCCTAAACACAGCTCAATTTGCTGCAGTTGCGCAGCCGGCCGCTGAAGACTAAAGGTTGTCAGAATTCACAGTGTAAAATAAGTCTGCATAATTGTTAACGCTGGGGGTGAAAGGAGAGGAGTACATCAACTTCCTCTGAAGTAGGTAGAGGTCTATCAACTCTAACTTGATTGTAAGCCTCACATAGGAGAAATCATTATGGTCCCTCATTTTGTTAAGGTTTGACAGCTTTCTGACAGCTTCCAATAAAAACGAAATAAGTTGATTTATGGCAAAGCAAGAGAGTCCCCAGATACATACTAGAAGTCAAAAACAGAACCAGGATTTCTTATAGGGAGCTTCTAGGAAGAAATCAAAAACCACTCATTCCCTCTTTTCAAATGTAAATTCCTCCAAGGGAGCCCTCAGATTTCCTAAACCAAACTGGACTTCCACCCTTTTACTCTCATCACTACCACACCCATTAGCAGATATTCTCCATCTCTCCCCAGATGCCAGCGAACCACCTAGGCTCCGGAACCCAAAGCACCGCGCACCCTGCAGTACTTGCCCGAAGCAATGTGTCAACATCGATGAGGGAAGACGCGGACGTGGAAGGCCGGTGAAAAGATGAGCAGTGGGGAAGGGTGCGGGAATCGGTAAAACAGGAGAGTGGACATAGTGCTAAACCTCTAAATCAGAATTCCAATAATATCAATATCCATCAGCCTTCCCTACCAGAGAACGAACGCAAGGGAAATTGAATCTCACAGTTCAAGCTCTACTTGCTCCCTCCTTTCCAAAGGGAGGGAAAAGGCATCTCGTTAGGTCATTACAAAGCTTTCCGTGGGAAATTTCTCTCTTCCTAATGCGTCTGTCCTTCAACTCCTTTTAGTATCCCTTCAGCAGCGTTCTTCGAAAACCTTGTTTCAATTTCAATCTCTAACTCTTTTCCTAGATGGGGAATAGAGAAAGCCAAAGGGAAGGGGGAAGGTAGGGATTGGAGGGAGGAAACCGGGTGGGGAGGAAGAGAAAGAGAAAAGATATTAGATTCCTTTCCTTTGCCCTCCCAGGTAGCCAAAGCGCACCGCAGCGGCGCGCCTGCTGAAGGAAACTCGCCGGAGCGGGGCTAAGACCCGCCCAGGCCGCTCTTATAGGCGAGCGCGGGGCGGGCCCTGGATGGGGGCGGTGCCGCGCGGCCCGCTCGCCTATAAGGAGCTGTCCGCCACCCCGGTGCTGATTCCTGCTCTCGAGCTTGACGAGGTGGATTTGGTTTGTTCCCACCGAGCTAGGCGCCTGTCTTTGCGATGGGTTTGGATTTGCACCCTTAAGGAGGGGGGAAGAGGAGGAAGAGGCGGGCGAGGAAGGAGAGTACAGCAAGAGGCTGTTTCGGGGACTGTAGCCTCAGCCGCATCTCCGAAGAAGCCCTCGCCACGGTTTCGGTGGAGCGTCTGGGCGCGGGATGGAGTGAAAGAGAGAGTACCTCTCCAAGGGGGGGTGGGAGGGGGTCAGGAGGTGCGGAGGAGAGAGACAAGCCGCGGCTGGTGCCTGCGAATTTGGAATTCGTTTGAAAGGGACCGCTCACTCGTGGGAAATGGATTCTGTACCAGGGCTGACCAGCGTCTTGACTTTGCTGTTCTCTGGTTTGTGGCATTTAGGATTAACAGCGACAAATTGTGAGTACCAGGAGCTGGGGACGGGTATGTGAGGTGGGAAAGGATAACATTCGGATATGCAATAAAAAACCCAAGTGTCTGCTCTGGGCCCAGGGGGAAGGAAATGCTGATCAGTGTGGTACCATCATCACTCCAACCATCCCAAAAGTTAGCAGAGCTCTCATACGCAAGCCCTGCTAGATTCCCTTCCCTTCTCCCGTAATTGCAAAGTTCCCTTCTTCTCCTATCTAGCTCCGTTTTCTGTGTTTGCTTAATCTCAGCAAGGGCTTTTGCCCAAAAAGGCCCCTGTTCGAATAGTATGCACTGGGAGCTCAGCTTCCAGGGATAGAGCTCCCAGCCACAGCGCACTGTGACAACGACTCATCTCCGAATGCAGCTGCCTTGGATTTGCAGTATGCCCAGCTCCCCACAATACCTAGCTTTCTGCAATGCCTTAGGCAAAAGGTTTCATTTGGGTTGTGTTGCAACCAATGGGCACTGGTTTAACAGGATTGGGAGTTTTGACCTAAGAGTTATGGCCCGGAAAGAGTCAACCACAAGATCAATGGCTGCCCCTAATACAGGAGGAAGATCTTTGATGCACACCCCACCCCCAAAATCTTTGTGCCAAGGAACAGATAATGAGTATGCACTAAGTGTGCACTCTGTCGTTCACACTCTAACCTCGGCAAGTGCAGGACCGACATTTAATTTAATAGGCAAGGAAGCTGGACACCCGGGGATCCACCACCTGCACTATGTATTTAAAGAACCCAGTTCGTCAAACTTGAATAAATCGCTAGAGCTATCAGAGGTTCAAGCTCAATTGCTCAGCTGCCTCTCTAGGCAGAGGAAAGGAAGTTTTTCCAGCTCTGGGAAGTCCTAAATGAGAAAGAATGCAATTAAGCCATCTGTTTTGTTTCCAAGGGTGGTTTACCACGGTCCCTTAAGTTTCTGGGTTTGCTCCCCTTTTCCATATCCCTGCCATGAACCTCAAAAATATTATCCATATCCAAACAGGATTATCATCATCATCATCATCATCATCATCATCATCATCATCGTCATTAGATTTTGTAATCTGTACTATCCCTTTTAGAGAAAGGTGGAATAATAACTTCTACTTAAGGTGGAAATAACTTCTACTTAAGAATTCTTCTACCTCACTCCCCACCTCTGTACATCTAAGAGGAGTTAAATATCTCTTTCCAGTTCCAGTAGGAAACAGA
This sequence comes from Sciurus vulgaris, assembly GCF_902686455.1. NCBI lineage: Eukaryota > Metazoa > Chordata > Mammalia > Rodentia > Sciuridae > Sciurus > Sciurus vulgaris. Next base: position 77,521,075 of record NC_136463.1, on the reverse strand, counting down.
CAGTTGTAATATACTGGAAACTGTCCAGAGAACAGCCAGTGTTTTCTGTTTCTGATCAGAAGTTTTGGAGGCCCACACCTATAATTAGTGGTAAAGTCTAATAAAAGATTAGAGGGCCAACCTCATGAAAGGAGGCAATTTATTTGGAAATTATTTAGGTAATTTGTAGGAGCAGGTTAGAATCTGATATTTCTTTCTGATATTTCTTTATTTTTCCTCTTCTCCGCCCCCCTGCCACCTTCTACCTTCTCTTCTTCCTTTTTCCTTCCTCTTCCTCCCTCTTCTGTGAAATAATTCCCATGGTGCTTTAGAAAAGATCCAAGTGGTTAGTAAGAGGAAGTTAGGTATATTTCTGAGCTTAGTTTCTCTACCTTCTAGAACACTAGAGTCAGCATTGTCCTAATGATGCAAAGGTGTGGCTGTAAACTATCACTGTTTTCCCTTTAGCACATTTGTCTATCAGAAGAGTGGATACTTTGAAGATCCACAAAGGTGGGGTGAAAATAAGAATGAAATAGGTAGAACGTATTCCATTGGAGCATGGTTTGGGTTTCCTCAAATAGCACCTTGTCTTAAGAGCTTGGTGAGGAGATAAATTGTAGAATGGCATTTTTTGTAAATTAATTGAATTATGGTTAATATGTTTTAATAATGCTCATGAAACCTAAATGGCATAGATTTAAAACTCATACTTATCATCGCTAATGCAGTTATAGAGCTAATTCTGAACATTTAAAATGAAATTTTGTGATAATGTGATAATGAGCATTAGTATTTCATCAGTGACAGTTTAATTTCCTCATTTCCAATCAACATTCCAATTGAATGCACACTGCTTGCTAAATATTTTGGGGTCAAATGTTCTTAAGGAATAATGATAAATGTTCATTAAGCTGTACAATAGTATTAATTTGGCGAACAATAGAATAACAGCAGAAAATTATTTTTGAATTCAATACATATTGGTGGTTTTCAGAACATACGAAGCAAAGCCCCTAAGAAAAAGCCTTAACATGTCACATTTCCTCTAGACTGCTATTGTTCATATCCTATTCATAAATTCAGGGCCTGGATTTACTATCTGTATGTCACCAAATGCCATTTGTGTGCATATCTTGAAGAATAGCAGTTTCTTTTCAAATGGTCATTTTAAAAGTTTATTTAGAGAAATTATTTTTGAAGAATAAAAATATATTTCATGTCATTTGTGAAAGTAGTCTTGAAAATGGATTATTTATCTAAGTTTTTCCACAGTACATTGTTATACTAGTAGACTTCATTCAAGTAATAATAACTTTAAATTGTTATTCTTCTTTATAATAATTTGTTATTGTGTTGTGGTGTGTGTGTGTGTGTGGTGTGTGTGTGGTGTGTGTGTGTGTTTAGTTCTCATAATCTGGTCAAAACTTGGGAATTATCTCCAAGACAAAAATAAATGCTGATCCAATTATAGAGTTTATAAATTTCTAATTAAACAAAATTAAAATGCAGTCAGTTCAGAAGGACTGGCTATAATGTAGATATTACTAATATCTGCTGAGAATATAATTACCTTCAAGTAATAAAACTCTGGAAATACCCCCATTCCAGATTTTTAGGATATTAAATAGCTAGAACATTTCCTGTGGGTTTACCCTAAGGGAATAAGTTAATTTCAAATATAGATATAACAGGCCAATGTTAAATGAAAAACCATTTTACATATAATACTAACTCCTTTGACACAGGAAGCAGTCCTGAAACTTGGTACTTGGTAAAGTGAAACCAGGAATTAGAAGAGCTAAGAAGTCCTAGTTATACTAGAACTAAGGTGTCAAATACACATCAGGTCATTCAACCTTCCAGTGCTCACAAGTTAGGTGAATAGAAGAAGCTGTGATATATCTTTACTCTTCAAAGAATAGCAGCTTACTGTCTTATTAAATACGTCCTTCAATATTAAATATGTTGAAAGTCTGTTACAATGAGAGAACTTGCATTCAGAAGACATTCAGAAGGAATGCATGGGGATACACATAGGGTGACTATTCACTTTATTTTAAAGAAAAAGTAGATGTTATGTGATTATATGTCACCTTAATTTTGACCAAAAATAATTAAAATTATTTTTCAGCACCTTATCTAAGTTTGTTGTTCATATTAGGTTCACAAATACATAGACTATAGAGAAAGCAATGAAAAATCTTCACATTAGGTTTTTAATATCATGCAGAAATTCATTCAAAATATATGACGATGTTAATTACATTTATAAGGATCTTCAAAAAAAAAAAAAGAAACCCACTATACTTTGAGTTATCTAAAGCCTACACACAAACCCAATCAATATATAATAGTCTAAGTAAACAAAGATCATGTTGATTTTTTTTTCAGCAGAAAAATCTTCCTGGAACATTTTAGTGGCATCTAGAGTTAGCAAAAGTGAAGTAAGCACTTTAGTGCTCATTTGGAACAGTCCTAAAAAATGTTTCCCACCAGTGAGTCCACTTTTCCTGATGGTCCCAATCTTATAAAATGTCTTTTCATTACCTTCACATGGCTCCCTATCTCCAAACCAGATTGGATATTTTACAATTGTAACGTGAATTAAATGATAGACTAGTAGCTTTCCAACAAGGCTCCAGACTTATGAGGAAATTAGTTTCTATATGAATAACCTCATCCCTCCCCACTTATTCTTGTTCTAATGAACAACTATCCTCTAAATTGAAATTTTCTTTTACTCTGCTCCTCTGCCCAACTGCATTTGAAACCTTTATTGTGTCCCAGTTATATGGCTGAAATGCCTCCCTTTTCAGTGTCCATTTGTTATAAAACAATATGATAACATTCAAAATGTTCCTAAACCTTTTCGTTGAAGATCCAAAGTCTTTTAGTTTATAAACCAGAACTCTGCAAAATATGACCTGTATATTCAATGTGAATTATCCTCTTCAGAAAGGAAGGCTGAAATGGATCTAGTTACCTGAAAGGCCAGAAGACAATAGTGATTTACTTAATAAGGTTTCATCAAGAGGTTGCAGTGTACTCATTAGAAGCCTATAATGACATTTTTAATTCCAAGGGAAGATAGCTTCATTCATCAAAAGTCTGCCACTTTCTGACCAATGACCTTGTAAAGGTTTCTTACTTATCCTGATGATCTCTGTATACTAAATGAAGGAATTGGATCAAATTATCAAGGCACTATCTGCTTGTAATGTAATTTTATCTTAAATTGTTGATTTTCCCTACTGTTCATTTCATGTGTATACCTTGGAATGATTATGCCCAAAATTGTAAAGCAAATATAATTAGTATGATAGAATAATAGGTTTAAATTCCTACCAATAATATGCACTTGATATCACTCACTTCATACACATAGTTTTGTAAGGCTGCTCAGCTAGGTAGATATTTATAGATCCAGTTTACAGATGAGTAAGTTTTAGGTTAATAAAGGTAATAAAAGTTAATGATTTCTCTAAGATCACAAAGCTAAACGAAGAAAAATTCAGAATATATATCTATATATATCTTTAAATGCTAAACTCTTTGCAAAACATGACTTTCATGCCAATGCATTTGGTTAAGTGCTACATATTAGCTTTTGTAGAAATTGGGCATAACTTAATCCATAACAAAGGGCATGGATCAGCAGTTTTTGCCAGTCAACTCCTGAGTCATACCTTTAACAAGTAACAAATTATAAGGATCTAGACTTGACACAAATAGTAAGCATTACAATGAGAAGTCTTCCACCTGGATGGGCACCTAATGATTATATTTCTTCCATAAGTTTTGAGAAAAAGGACCTTGATAAGGATATACAAAAGAACATTGATGAAGATTTGTGAACCCCCCCTCACATGTACACTCAAACGAAAGGCACTCCCCCTGAATAGCTCTGTAGAATTCCAACACATTCCACAAACACGCCAGGCAGTTTCACAGATCTTTAGTTTATTTGTAAAAACTACCTGCTTGGTGTATAATACACTTTCACATTTGTAATTTGCTTTCACTTTTGGCTAACTAAGCCTGCCTGTCACACACACACACACACACACACACACACACACACACACACAGACACTTTTTAAGCTGGAACTGGTGTCCGCAAACATTACGATTTCATAGCACTTCTTACAATTCTTATCTCCTTCACTGGGATGCTAAGGTCCCTGGTAATCATATTTTACTGGAATGTCTATGTCCAACACCTATATGTTAGACAAGTGAATAAATGAGAAAACAAACAAATGGTTTCCTATTCAGGTTTTTTTTTTAAAGTTGGTGCTTTATAGATATAAATAAATATAGAATCCACTGTGGTATATTTATTTATGTACATAGAATAATTCCATTAAGTTTTTTATTCCTTATTGATGGGGATTAACGATCTATGTACTCTTCATACTAACTTTAGAACTGTAAGTCCCAGGATGACATACTTAATTTATCCATTAACTTTCTAAATGAAAGTAATGAAATGAAGTTCTTCATGTCCTTATTTCTAGAGTATTACTTGTTTTTTTTTTTTTTTTTTTACTTTGTTGTTGTTGTTTTGTTTTCTTCTGTGGTGTTGGGGATTGTACCCAGGGCCTTATACATGTTAGATAAGTGCTCTATCATTGAGCCGCATCCCTAACTCTAGAGTGTTATTTTTAAAATGTATTTTAGTTTTGTGTTTTCTTAAAACTAATAAGTAGTACTTATTCACATTTTGGAAATTTAAGGAAAGGTTATCTGTCAAAGGAAAGCGCAGAGGGATTTTGGATTACTTTACTAAACATGGGACCTGTGAAATGGGACCCTGCACCTGTAGACGCTTACATGCCTTCATATGGAAATTATCTTCTGGTCACTGACCACTTGTTTATTAAAGACAAAGTCTCTCCATCCATCTGACCTCAGTGAGAAGTTGGAACTGATTTTATTAACTTGCTTTGCTTTATGCAATTTTAATGAGCATTTCCTATATAGTCTGAAAAATAGATGATCATATTGCTATAAAGTCCTTTTTTCATAGCTCATGGTTTAATTTAAAGGGAAAAGTTTAGATTGTGTTCAGTGGGTTTTTTAGTACTAAATTACTGAAAATATTTTTTTAAACTACAAAACTACAACATTATCCTGATAAAAGAACTATGAAACTCTGCAACATCATTCATTTTAAGCCATGGTCAGAGAAGACTTAAGTGATAATAGTTTGTATGTGTTCCTTATTTGAAGAATTATCAGAGAAATCTGTCCTAACTGCTGGTTGTCTCTCTACAACTCAAGTGTTTATGTGAAGCTGGAGAAATACAGATGGATAAGAAGATATAGCCCATGATCCCAAGGAACTTTCAAGAGTGGGCAGTCAAAAAACTAAATCTCTCTTTAATCTCTTTAATCATGCTAGAGTAAAAAAAATGTGATAATAAAGGTAAGCACAAGGCGTAATGTAAAGCACAAAATGAGCATCTTAACCTGGCTAAAGCATCAAGGTATGATCTTTGAAGAAAGTGAAATTTAAGCTAAGGCTTAAATAAGCTGGCTCCAGTAGCTGGAGAAGGAGGGGGAGGCTATTACTTGGTACAGGAATAGAAGTAAAAATGTTACGTTAATGGATCTTTTATTTTTTTATTTTTAGACCTTTGGAGATTAATTGGAGGATTTTATATATATAGTTATCATAATCAAATTTTTTTTATTTTTTTTTCCTCCTTAATCACTCAGTAAGCGAGAGACTGGAATAGACCAAGACTGGTAGTGAGAAATCTAGTTAAGAGATGATTACAGTAACTCAGAAGACTATTAGTGAGGATCTAAAGAAGGATTCTTTAGACTCTGCAGTTTACACACATTTGGAAGGAAAATAATGACCAAGTAAATTCAAGACATAAGGATATATGAGCTAATAAACTCACAGAAGGCACAGATTTGTGGTTTAAATGCATTCTATAGCTGCTTCCATTGTTTTTGACAAATGAGAGCTATAGATGCTAGAAAAGGTGCTCTGTTCTCTGAAATGAAGTTCTTCTCTGTGAATACCAAACAACCATATTCTCAGTACTGTGTATTTCATATTTGCATGACATGGTACAGCACATGCTGTCTGTATCCATCATCCTGATGCATCTTCTAGTCTGTAAATTATGCTGGTTTTGTCAGTAAAGAGGGAAGTAGTCATTAGGAATGTGTAATTAAACCTCAACATACTGGTTCTCATTCCTCCTCTGACAGGGGGTAAACCAGGAATCATTATTATCAGTGGCTGCTCAGTGGAAAGAGAGAAAAGGGGAAGTTGGGTGTGCCACGTTGATTTGCTATCATTGGTAATTGATTTGCAGGCATAAATTCCATGTCTCTACATTTCTAATTGCTTTTGTGAATATTCTTGGGGGTTGATTAATGCCATCTGTTCCCTGGATCAGTTGAATTGATTGAGTTTTAAAGGATGACAACAGTAATGTTGAAGATAGAAAGAAAGTGAAAGGAAATGCCAAAACACTACTTGTGATGTATATTATTTTTAACTATCCACCTTTGGAAGCAGAAATATCCCTCCAAAGACAGTACAAGGCAATTAGCAATCTAAAGAAATTTGCCTAACTGACAGATGTTTTGTAGGTGTTTAGTCTAGGCCACTATTCACTGAATATGTAGGTTCAAATCCATCTCCTCTTTTCTTCCCTCACTTCCTCTTTTTTCTTCCTCTCTTCCCACTCATTTTCTCTATCATGTCATCATATAGTTCTTGCATAATTCTTGACTTTTCCCTGAGCATTTTTAACTATTGTGTTAAAAATGTGGAGGAGGGGAATAAAGTGTCTGTTGAATTCCAGTGCTGCCTTGTTAAACTGCATGGCACAATCACCAGTGTAAAACTTCTCCACAAGCCCCATTACCCATGCAGGCCTGAAATACCCAGGGTCCACCTCCAGGACCCTTAGAAAGCCCACCCAATCCCAATGCCCCATTCACCTGTCCCCAAACAACTCTTTGGCCAACTGCATTAATCCCTTCAATTCATAGAAGTAAGTTGTAAAACACAGAGCACTACTAGAAAAGAATTTATAGAAATGCAAATTTATGCCAAATGATAATTAAAACAGACACTAAAAGAAAAATTTATAGAATTTTTCCTGGGTATTGGTGGGAGGGAAACAGACTCTTCTCAGTTGGGGAAAAGCAAATAGGAAAGTCCAGGATGTTTGAGGAAGTAAGATCTATGTCTTCTTTATGCCCAGATTGACCTCTAGTCTCCCCATATCACAAGGCTGAAATCTCAGCACACAGAAAAGGGAGATATAATAAAGGACAATGCAAGGGCATAAGTAATGCAGTTTTGAATTGACTTAATTCTCTCTATCTGCATATGTCCTATGGATACTAACTAGCATGGACTTTGCAGAGTTGGCACAAGTAGAGTATGAGTTACTCTATACACAATGAACATGGTGTGGACATCTAATAATTAGACCTATTATCACAATCATTAGTGAATCTCAACATTCAATTATAATAAGAAGTAGGACAAGGACAATGATACTTACACTGTCAAGCCAAGATAGATTGCTTGCTTCCTCTTCATCTGAATAATCAGGGCACTGAGTGATTGCCAAGGTAAATATAAACAAGCTCTAACTGTGACTTTTATGTCAAAGGGATGGTGGGCAGAATCTACCTCCACCTACCAGAGAAACATGACTATTCTGTATTCCTCACTTGTTTCCTGGACTCTAGCATAGTACATGCACTTCTTCTGGGTCTTTGCTAGTGAAGTTACTTGCTGAGAAACTCACAAAGGGAGTCTTATGAAAGAGTGGTAAAAGAGGTCCATCTAGAGAAGTAGGAGGAGCACAGAAAACTGAGCAGTCCCTTGCCGATTATGTCAGCAGTATGAGAAAAAGACTTTGAACAGACATTAAGAAAAACCACTGAGCCTGCTCAGAGGTCTGTGAGGGATATTGATATTTCCTACAACCACCATTTATAGATTTAAGCAGACTTGGAAGATCAGAGAGAACTATATTACCCTCTGTGTACTGTGGAAGCTTCTTTTGGTGAATAAATAGCAGGGTATTCATCTGCTCTTGGTGATTTTAAGTTAACAATCAGTTGCAGGTGCTCTAATTTATGAATAATAAAGTCTCATTCCATCTGCAAGAGCCTCTTCTTTCATTCATTGAGTCCACAATATTTACAAAATACCTATTGTTCATGCACTTCTCTGTACATTCTTTAAAGACTTTTTTTCAATGGCAAAGCAGTTTATGGGAAGAAGGATTCAGATCACTGTGGACATAACTCTAGAGAAAGTACCAGCAAAATAATAATTGTCTCAAAGCAACTCTGAGCACTGTGACACCCCATCACTTCATTCCTGCTCAACATTGTAAGTGCCTCTTTCCTTTTCCAAAGTCTTTTCCTTCTGCTCCCAATTTTTAGTGACCATTCTCTTCCCTCCAATGCACCTTCTTTCTGTTCCTTTTTCCTTTCCTTTCTCCTCCTCTCTCTCTTCCTCAAATCCTACTGTTTTCTTTCTCATCACTATCTCTCCTTTCTATCTTCTGTCCCTTACTCTGCCTGTTTCCATTAGTTCTTGCTAAATAAAAATTTTTATGCTTTGTGCCCTGAGCTAATTATTTTTGAAATTTTCCACTCAAGTGCTGCTTGCAGGAATAAAGGTATGCATGAGAATCCAGGGGTTTAGACATTACAGCTGTTAAGTAGACACTGAAGGATGCAATTTCTAGAATTTTGTCTTAAGCACTGTAGCAAATTTTCATTCAGGTCCATAGTATATCCGTGTTTGTATTACGATAAAAATACTTTCCCCAAATCTCTACAGTTCATGAGCCAATTTTATTAACTTAACCCATAATACAGGACTGCATATACACAGGGGCAAAGCTTAAGATTTTTGATTCTTTCTCCCTACTTATGCCTTCTAGGGTTCCTAAATTTCAATGTCTCCCCTCATATCAGAACGACAGGTTATTTAATTTCCCATTATCAACTGTTACTAATGTGTAAGCTGCAGATTATGGTTTATCAATAATGGAAAATAAAAAAAGATGTATCAATTCACAGGAGGGAAGGAAACCCACAAGTCTGTTTAGTGAACGAAAAAACAGCACTTTTTGGTTTCTGTAACTAAGAATACCCAGCTCTTTCCCCAGGTCTGTGCTGCCCCCAGTACAGGCACCTGGGCATGTGCTATCATATCCATGAGGTTTACCTGGGAGCAAATGAGCTCTGCAAGGAGCAGGATTGAGGTCAACAAGGGCAGATTTTTTTTTTTTTTCTGATTGAACACAGCTGAAATCACCTGGATATTTAAAAAGGGACTAATCTCTCTCCTTTTACAATAATCAGAAATCTTTTGACACAATCCAAAGAAATGGTTGCAGATTGGAATGGTGGAGCATAGAAAATTTGAGATAACATTAAGTAATGTGTTTCTTCATTGGCTGGATTTCAAACTTGCACCCTGTGTCAAAGTTGGTACTTGATAAAGCTTCACTCTATTCCTTATCATATTTCTATGGAACAGTTGTTCTTGTACCCCTTCTAGAGTGAAAATATACTGACTTGGATGGTTATTGAATTAATCTGAGATCATATAGTTAGCACTCAGTCATATTGGAATTTCACTCCATTTTTCCCTACCTCAAAGCTCAAAGCTGTTTTCTGTTTTATTGAACCCAGTGCTAAGGCTGAGTTACTTTTAAACTTAAGGGGATGTGCATGTGTTCATCTTGCAGAACCTGTTCTTTCTGACTGTGGGTGGGAAAAGCCTTGTGTTTCCAGGTCCACAGATTCTGCTCCAGTGTGCAGGTCAGATTATTCCAACCTTGTCGAGTCTCTTCCCCATGTTTAGAAATCACTACAATTCCTGTTGGTCTACAAATTTTTAAAGGTTGGTTGTATCACTCATTAACTCTTTCCATCAACTCTTTTACTAATGGCTTTGGAGATTCAATGTGCGCACTATTAATGTATCTCTATATGCTTTGAGCTCACTAGAGACCCTTCTCACTAGAAACCCTTGCAGTATTTTCATTGCTATATTATTTCATACCACTCCAAGAGTTTGTTAGATAAATGTTGTTTTTTTGGTTTTTTTTTTTTTTTTTTTGTCTTTTATTCCACACTCCCCTATTCATTTCAGCACTGCTCACCATAGCCATGTCAGCGAATTCCCCATGTGTCCATCAAAAGATTGGATGAAGAGTAGGTGGTATATATACACAGTGAAATACTATCTGGCCTCGTAAAGGAAGGAAATCTCATTTGTGACAAGCTAGATGAACCCAGAGGATATTATGTTAATGAAATAAACCAAGCACAAAAATACAAATACAGCAACATTTCACATACCTGTAGAATCTACAAAAGCCAAACTCATACAGGCAGAAAGTAGAATGGTTGTTACCAGGGACTGGAGGTGTAGGGAGGAAAGAGGAGGAGTTGGTCAAAAAGTATGGAAAGTTTCAGTTAGGAGAATTGAGCTTTGAAAGTCTCTTGTACATTGTGGTGACCATAGTTAAAAACAATAGTGTATGTTTTATAATTATTCATAATAGTGAGAGTCATTGTTACTTACTCACATGTGCACATAACAATATGATTTCATTCCCCAGTACCTCCACAGTGGTGTATTGTACACGTAAAAATTAATTAAGATTTTAAATATTCTCACCACCCTGTTCCACCTCTGCCACAGAGAAAAACCAGGTTAACAAAAATTGCATTTCAAGTATAATGACAGAGTAAACTCTGGAAATCAGCACAAAAGTGATGGGAACCCTAAATAGCATGAGGAGGCAGGAAAGGAGCATAGAGAGTAGGAACCTCACTATAACTTCAACTTTGGCTCCCAGTCCAGGGCAGAGCTCCACAATGCTGGTATAAGGTAAATGGGAAAGTAACAGTAACCCCATCAGAGCAGCAGACTGGCAGTCTTAACTATAGTTGGATCCCACAGTCTTTACAGGCTTTAATTTCATTTTAGGGAATGGGATGGGGTTTGAGTGACAGCTTTGCTCCACAATATGAACTTAATTGGGACTCCCCAACAAACAGAACACAAGTCATTCTAATAGTCACTTCTAGGCTCCACCCTGCCTTAGGGACCAAAAGCAGACCTCCTGATGCTGCCAGAAGCCTTGGACTTATATGCACCTCACAGGAAGGAGGACAGGTTCCTCAAAATGCTGCAGTTTCAGGACGAGTAACCACTAGAATGCAAACCATGGTGCCAGGTACACTTTTCCCTCTGGACTTAGGCAAGGATCCATCTCTGTCCTGAGGCTCTAGGTCTATGGCTACCAATACAATAAGCCTCACTGCGTCCCATGCTTCCTCATGGGATCTAAGGAAAGTTAGAGCTGCATTCTGCAATTCCAGGCAAAAAGTTTTTCTTCTTATTTCTTTTATTTTTTTTTTAATTACCCATTGGTCATTTAGGAATATACTGTTAAATTTCTGTGTATTTGTATATTTTCCATTGTTCTTTTCTGTTGTTGTTGACTTTCAGTTTTATTCCATTGTGGTCTAAGAATATGCATGATATTATTTAAACTTTTAAAAACTAATTGAGACTTGAAGAAAAAAAGCATTATAAATATGTGAGGTAAGAATATGTGAATTAGCTTGATTCTATAATTTCACTATACATATATAGATATATATAGATAGGTAGATGAAAACATAATGTGCCATAAATACATAAATTCTGTCAAATAAATAATAAAATTTGGGCAGTAATGAGGAAAACCCTATTCATGAAGCTTAGATCAAAATTTCAAGGGAGGCACGGATTGATTGGGTGGCATTCAGATAACGTTCTCTGTCTTGTAAAACTACAGGGTTCATCTCAAGCACAACTCATAACCTCTTTTCACTCAGTAGGGATAGATGGAGGATTAGATGGGAAAGTAGTTTGACAAACCATGTCTTTGCTACAGACTGCATGCTGGCCTTGAACATCCATTTGATAGACAAGGACCAGCCCTTGCATTTATTCGATTCCCTATCAGTTGTATGGACAGCTAGACCAGTACATTCTTTGCTTTGTTCTCAAGCTCTTTTTGTTCCTTCAGCATAGGTTACTGGTTGGCTTAATTGTGACCATCTATCCTTGTGTCTTCTGTGTCTTATTCTTCAGCTATTTTCTTGTTTCTGTGGACCTCCTTGCTGAGGTCTAAGAAGTTAAGTAATGTGTTCAATCTCCAGTGCCCTACAGCTATGCCTCTATTTCCCTCTCAGTGGTTGCTACCAATAAAGGACATTGAGCATCCTGAAGTTATTTCACTGAGATAATTAATAACTTGATGCATTCTAACTTTTAAAATGAATTCACATTCTGAAGAAATAAAGGCCTTAAATATTTAAACTTCATTTCGAAAGCAGGATCTTTTGACTTCCTAAATGAAATTGTCCATAGAATTTTTGCATGTAAAATAAATTATAAGGAGAACTGCTTCTGGGAAAATGGGAAGGCCCAGAATTCTGCTTCTCAGAATATTCTCTCTCTTCTGGTCTTTGATGAAGTTACCACATGAACTGTTGTCTTATTCTAATTGCAGAAATCTCTAAACGTAACTGCATGCAGAAGAGCTTACGTATAGGAAGGTTTTGAGAAAGATTTGAGATGGTATCTTTTCTTAGTGAGAGCCAATGCCTGGCTGGTGTGTAGCAGCAAAGCCATGCTGGGAGCACTGCACCTTTGACACCTGGCATTGGTCAATGAGTCAAGGTCCAGGTTATTAAATGCTTTAAATATTACCTTTGCCTCAAATCACACTAACCCAACAGGCACCTGTTTTTTTTTTAAGTTTTATTGATACATTTTAATTTTGCATACTTAAGGGTACAACATGATGTTTTGGTATTTGTAGAATGTGATGATCAAATCAGAAGAATTATCTGGGCATGGTGGTGCACACCTGTAATCCCAGTGGCTCAGGAGGCTGAGGTAGGAGTATTGAGGGTTCAAAGTCAGTCTCAGCAACTTATCGAGGCCCTAAGCAACTCAGTGAATCCCTGTCTCTAAATAAAATACATAAAAGGGCTGGGGACTTGTTGTCTCAGTGGCTAAGGGCCCCTGAGTTCAATCCCTGGTACCAAAAAAAAAAAAAACAACCCAAACAGAAGAATCAGCATATCTATCACCTCCAACATTAGCCACTTCTTTGTTGATAAAATAAGAGCGATAAGTTCTGCTCCTCTAGTGCACATTTGGGTGACTATAACTAAGAATAGGTCGTTGCATATTTCAAAGAGCTGGAAGAGAGAGGTTTCTATTTTTTAACCCAATCGAAATCTGATTTTTCTTGCTGCTATTTTATGAGTGTCGGGGCAAGACAATCTTATTGGCATTTACTGATTTGAAAAGATAGTAGCTTGTTGAAAAATTGCCTCCTTACCGTGATCTCTAGTTCTCAGTCAACAGCTATTTTTATGTTAAAAAATTATCTCGTAAAGGCCCTTGATTATCCACCTCCATCCCTGACATTCCCTTGGGACCTCCTCAAAAGAAGGGATCTCATGTTAGCTGTGATTAAATTGCTTGTGCATAGCACAGTGAAAGGCAAAATAACTACTTGATAAATTGAAGCACAGCTGGGTCGAGTGAAACCCAAGCAGAGGCAGAAACCTGAATCTGAGACAGTAGAGGTCCATTCCCTGAATGTAGACACAGTTGTTGCTGTTCCATGGTCCTGTGCCTCTATCTCCTAACTTTTGTGAAAGAAAGGGACCTTGCGCCACCATCAGTGAGGACCTGTCACTACACCCTGATGTCAATTAGTGTGAGTAGAAGTGGAGAGAACATACGAAATTAAAAAAAAAAAAAAAAAAAAATGTTGCAAATCTGGATTCAGCCTTGGTTTCTGATTCTGGTTTCCCTGCTAATAGCACCTTTAAGTATTTGTTTAAAGTATCATCCATCAGAACATCCTTGCATTTAAATCTAGATGTGCTTATCTCTCCCTTCAGTGAACTACAAATGCCCCTACTCTATATTTTAATAGAATTTACTATAATAAATAATTTAGCACACCATAGAATTTAGTATAATGAATAATTTAATAATTTAATATAGCGCAGACCATGTAATAAATTATTAAAATAATTTAATAATGTAAAACAATATATTTATACATATATTCATACCCACATTTTTAACGATCTATTATCAGTTTTATTCTATGGTTAGTATTGAATGAATACATGTAGAATTGTGAATTGTACAATTTGATATCCTTTATGTAAACCACTTGTTTCAGTGACTGTCAAGATTTATTATACCCCAAAGTCAATATTGATTTAGGTGTCACCTTTGTGAATATTTACCTCTCCAGATAATGAATTGAAATGGGCATTTAGATGGAAATTAATTTCTATTTATTTTCTGAAATCAAGTGTGTTTTGCCAAGGGATGGACATAAGCTGTTCGGAGGTGTGTAGGCATGCTCTGCCATGGCCACTTTATTTCAGGGTGCTACTTGATAAACATGCTTTGCATTCTTATTTATTGTCTTTTTTTAATAGTTACTGCACACAGTTGTTTTGTCTAATGGACAGAATGTGAACGTCAGATAACTTTGGATTAATATTTTGGCAACATAATCTGGTGATACCGATATTTGATCATATGGATAACAAGCACACATCAGATTAATGAGCAACTTGAACTTGGAATTTATTTACTCCAATAAAAATAGACCTCCTCCAACAATGACATAATTAGTTGAGGAATGTGGGAAAGGAATATGATTACAAAATAATGCCTTTGGCTTAAGATATTGATGAAATGTTTTGATACAGACGTACAGCATGTCCCATGTATAGGAAATATGGTATGTATGACTGTGGGTACAGCTCTGCTTTTGTGTGTGCAAAAGATTTGTACCAAAGCTCTTTTTTTTTCTTGAGGAAGTCAGTACCACATGCTTTTGGTAGTTATCTTTGGTAGAAATTATTTCTAAAAGTGTGAATCTATAATAATGACATTTTCCTATTATACTTTTTACCACTGCTGTACCAATTTTGGGTACTGAGTCACAATATACATTCTGAGTAATGGTTCATTTTACAAAGAACTGATAATACAGTTAAAGAAAGTATAACAGAGACAGTTGATGTAGGTTCCTATATATGCATGAATGAATATATGCTTTTCTATAAAAGTTTTCACACCCTGCATTCTTGATTTGTCCTTTACAAACAGGATGTATTAGTTTAGCTCTCAGCAAATCTTTTCCAGTCACTAATTGTCTGATAAAAGACCTGAACTTAGGAAACAATATCATAATTAAGTACAGGCTGTGGCTTAGTAGTCAAGGGAAAAAATGCTGTGAAAATTCATTAGTAAAGTTAATCCAAGAAACATCTGACCAAGTGAAACAAAATCAATTCAAGGGTAGAATGTATAACTCTATTGATGTTTTCACCCTTGTTGATACATTGTTTGGGGTAAAGATTTCTATGTTTTCTGCATAAATATCAATTTCCGTTGGCAAATTCAATTTGACTTATTGGGTTCCTATAGCTAAGTGTTTTGTGGTTTCTTTGGGAAATGATGTCATTTTGTGTAAAGAGAAATAAAGACATCACACTTGATGTCTCATTTTACACATCATCCCATTTTTATTCCAGATTAGAAAACAAGGCCGAAACAGCACTACTTATGTAAGGTGCTGGGATGGTTTGATTCCTGGTGGAAGTCAAAATCTTTGGGAGGTTTCTTTGTCCATGATTGTCTTGGGCATGTGCACACCTGTCCACCCACAGTACAATACATCCTCACTTTAATTAATTTAGTTCATTTTTTTTTCCATAGAAATTAAACCCTGTTGAGGGTAGAACTGTTGTTCCCAACTGGAAATGTTTTTGTCCTAGGAAACATATGGCAATGTCTGGAGCCATTTTTGATTGTCTCAAAAGAGGGCTTGCTACTGGCATCCAGTGTAAAGGCCAGGGACCTTGGGAAGCAACAATTCACAAACACAGGACTTGCCCTAAAACAGAGAGATATCGAGCCCTAAATATCAAGATACCAAGGTTTGAGAAACTAGTTTAGATCTATTGGTCACTTATGAATCTTCATGTATTTATTGAAATAAGAAAGAGGCTTCAGTCTAGCATCTCTTTCTATAGAAATAGTACTAGGATATAAAGAGGCAGAGTTTTGTCCTGATTCTGCTAGTTATCGACTGTAGGAGTTGATGTTCACCATTCCCTATATTTTTCCTTAACAAGGATGAAAACACACACCCCAACTATCTGCTATTGTGAAAATAAATAAGATAAAGGATTATTTGAGAAGCTGTGAAGATGTTCTAATGCAATGATATTTCTTATAATTTGTATTATTTGTGGGAGTAGTGGCCTCTCTGTACTCTCTTCCTTGGCTTTTAGACTGACAAGAGATAATCAAGATGATGCAGGCAGAGAATAAAGAGGGGCTAAGAGGACATATCCTGCACTGGAAATGGCAATGGCAAATTTCAAACCGTTTTTCAAGGCTCCTTATGCTTCAAGGTTTTGTCTCTTCCTAAAAATCATCTGGTCAGGGCATCTTTGGCAGGGTGCCATGTGTTTCAGGCAACAGTTACAGACTGTTCACAGTATAGCACTTTGGGGATTTTTTTCTTCTTACAAGTCCCTATGGATATATGCGCCCTATAGATATATAGACAGGAACATTCTGGGATAAAAACTAAGGTGCCTTCAGGCGCAGTGGCACACACCTGGAATCCCAGCAGTTTGGGTGACTGAGGCAGAAGGATTTCGAGTTCAGTCAGCCTCAGCAATTTAGGGAGGCCCTAAGCAACTCAGTGAGACTCTGTCTCTAAATAAAATCCAAAAGAAAAAGAAAAAAGAAAAATAGGGCTGGTGATATGGCTCGTGGTTAAGTGCCTCTGGGTTCAATCCCTAGTACAAACAAAACAAAACAAAACAACAACAACAACAACAACAAACAAACTAAAGGTGCCAAAGTGACCTGAGCTTCTTCGGTGATATAACTGCATGTTCAAGGAAAAGCCATGAACCAATCTATTCAGATGACATTTTCTACTTCATTTAGCAGCTCAAAGATCAGGTAGATAAAGGACTCTGGCTTTGATGGCTTATCTGCTCCACTTCAATCTTTAATTTTTAAAATCAATTAAATCAGAAATACAGTCTTTAATTTGTCTTTTAAATGGAAATGAGATGATCAGCTTTGGCCTCTACTACATGCTTACCTTTTGAGAAAAGGCAGGTTTAAAACTCAGAAGTCAGAGATTGCAGTGGTGGATAAGAGACCTTTGATGGTTTATAATCCAGTCACAACCTGCATAACCTATGTAGATCTCCACATTCACTAAAAGCATTCTAGATAGTTGACAACTCTACCCTATTTAACTTCTCAGGTGTCAAAATATGACCCCATAGGACACCTCACTTCCTCAACAAAGATTGTAATTGATAAGACATCCTTCCATGTCAACCTCTAAGTACAAATAAATGATTCCTCTTGTCCCTGCTTATCAGAGCTTCTCAAGTCAAATCTCCTCCTGCTTTTCATGATTCTTTTGCAAATACCTAAGAACAGTCACCATGCTTCAAGGAATCTTGTCATTTCTTTTTTTTTTTTTATTTTTTAAGAGTTGAATTGGCTTTATTTTTATTCTAGAGTTGGGCAATACTTTATTTCATGGAATAGAATGAGTTTTCTCATAGGTCTAGCAAAAGAGTTTAATTTGTATAGACACAGAAAGACTGAAGAAAGCATAAAGAAACAAACAACAACAACAACAAAAACCAGATCAATTGATCATTTAGAGCGTTATTTTCTTGAAAGGTGGAGAAGGGAGACAGAACCATATTAACTGATTGGTTAACATCAGATAACTAACTGCAGGTTACCTATTTTTTTGTGTAAGATTTAAGGCAGAGGGAAATTTATTAACATGGCAATTGAAACTAGTCTGTTTGGGAAATGTAGCTGTTACCTTTCTAATCTTAATGTCCATTTTCTGTCCCTCTTCAACTCTCCTTAAGCATATTCTTTTACAACATTTTTCAAGGCTGTTTTAAAATGTCATGTTCAAAACAGAATGCAACTCTGATTTGTTCTTACTCACCCACAGAGGCCACAATCCAGGGGGTGAAAAGACCTGGATTGGAGAGGAGGTTCAGTGAGATTTTCCACTAACAAGAACCCTGAAGTCTGGAATGAATTGAGCTAGAAATCACCAAAGAATGGTATTGTCAAAAGACCATTTTTTTTTTTTTTTTTCTTCTCATTTGAGAGGTCAGGGATTCGAACCGCGGTCCTTGCGCATGCTAGGGGAGCACTCTCCAAAAGGAGTTATTTCTTCAGCTCCTACGTTTCAAAGGAGGAGATTGGACATCTTGGCAGGAAGATTACAAGTATTATAAAGACAGTAGTGAATATAATGAATGAAAATTGATGAGATATTGTTAGCTCTTTCTAGTTAATGGAGAAGAGTTGTAGTGCTTCAGAATGACTTTCCATATTCAAAATACATTACATAATTTTCAAATGGTATAGAAAATCTAATACTGGGGACTTTAGAACATCAGCCATGGCCCCCTTCTCCCTCTCGGGAGAAGTCTGTATTATTACCTTTAAATAAAACCTGCTTAATATGCTTAAAAAAATAAATAAATAAATAAATAAAGACCATTGTTGTCTCTCCCTTCTCTCACTCACTCTTTCACTTAATTGGACTTACATTGACAGAAATAGGTTTCCTCACTTTATTTAAAGATACTTGGTGAAATTTTGTGTTTGTGGTTTCTCCTAATCTGAGTGAACTATGAACTCCTGTCTCACCTCTGTCCACATAGTTCTTCCCCCTGGGCCTGTCCTAGTGTTCCCTCCTCTAGTCTTAACATTGCTTTTCTGTAACCCCTTAAAGCTTGTACAATATATATTAAATCTTTAAGCTACTAATTATATGCTGCCTTTTATTGGCATCTACTTTTCATTAAGAACCTGTCTAACTTCAAGTCAATGCTAAGAATTGCATTTTATACTTATTCTGTCTTTAGTAACAGAAGCTAATATTATAGACTGGTTACTCTCTACCATATCTTATCATTAGGCTACATTACTGCTAATACGTCCTAAAGCCATGTCTTTAATATCATTATTTTTATTTTGTAGGTAACAAAATTTAAAGTTAAGGTATTACATAATTTACAATTTTAAAATGGCTGTTTGGAAATCCAACCCTGATTCCAAAGCACTTTCTTTACTATTGGAAAGATTTCACAACACAGTTAGGAACTGAACTCCTCTAAGATGTCCTCAGTATCATTCTGGTTGATTTAAATTGTATCATTCCAAAATATTTTTTGAACACAAGTTCTAAACCAGGAACTCACTTCAGCTTTAGGTAAAGAAACATATTTAACTTGTAAATATAAACCGTGGCTCTGTTTTTTCAGACTAGAAGACAGAGTTCCATGGGTTCTCAAGGCCATCCTTGTGGAGATCATGTCCTGTTCTGTTCCCTTGTTGATAGTTCTCCTGGGTGCTTTCACTTGTACTTCCACATTTCCTAATGCCATGTGGTTGCTCTTAGCTCTTCAACTATCATGCTGGTGGATCCTGTGAAATGATCATGGTATGTTTGAACACACAGATCCTTCAGGGTGACCTCATCTCAGAGCCCAAACTTCCCAAATGGAGCTTTAGTATCGCCCACGTTACTGAAGAAGGTGATGGTAATGAAAAATCACTCACATAAACACAGGTTCAAACACATACACACACACACACACACACACACACACACACACACACACACACACAAAACAAAGCTCATCTTTTTAGAGCAACAATGTCACTCAAAGCTTAAGAAATACACATTATTTTAATAACAAAGAAAATACAGATCTGGTTTGTAGTAGAATATCTAGTCTCATGAAATTGTCAAATTAAACATGAGATTATAAACATGTCTCCTCTGATTTAAAAATGGATCCACAATAGTTTGGTACTACTAGGTTAACTCTTCCTAAGTTAAATATTCCTCAGAAACAATAACAATAACAACAACTTTTTGAAGAGCAGCCCTGAGTCAATTTCTAGGCGCCTAGGGTCCTAGGGTAAATCATTCAGTTTAGCCTCCAGGTAAAAATGACTTTCTTCAAACTTTTTTTTTTTTTTTCCCAGTTCAGGGGATTGAAATTAGGGCCTCCTGCATCTTAGGCAAATACAGAATATGTTATCATTATGAATGTCTTATCTCTTTAACACTCCCTGATAAAAAAAATGCACCATGTTGGCAATAATAATATTAACATTTATCTTTCTGAAAAAAATTATTATACCAATATTAAGACAATACCTTTTACTAGTTTTATATCTTGAGGAAGAAAGAGGAATGAAGTGATATTGATGCTAAAACACACTCCTCCACCATCTCCCCCTCCCAGGCTTTTCACAGGAAACCCTATAGGGGTGCTACATCAGGACTCTGAAGGATTTCTAGTTTGTGTTAAAAGGTGCTATGAAACCTCTGAAATTGTGCACATGACATTGTGTATGTAGGAGCATCTATTCATCTTTCTTGCATACAGGTCCTCATATTTCTCCTGATTTCCAAAATGTGACCAAAGCCCAGAAAAGGTGAAGGAGGAAGGGTCAGAGTGGCTCATTACCTGCACAGTCCTCAGGTAGAGGAGAAGAAACAATCTTGCTCTAAATACTCATGATTTTTACCTAAGTGTGCATGAGCAGGTACCCTTTCTCAGCTCCTGACAGGGTGAATTTGAGCTTCAGGGGCTGAAGGGAGTGAGAAAGAATCCGCCAAGGGGAAGAGTCTTACAGAATATAAAAGACAAGGACAGGAAAGGGAAACATTAAAGATTTCACAATTTTGCCAGTGGCTGAGTATGTACATTGCAAAAATCTGGAATTAATAGGGATGAGCAATTTTATTACAAAGAGTTGAAATTTTCATAAAAAATTATTCAGATCCTGTCCCTTTGTCCTTTCCTCTCCCTTCCCTGTCATCCCCTCACGAGACAAAGAGAGATAAGAACAGTTTAATACCTAGAATTTGCAAGTCTCCGAGTATTCACCTGAAAACAGTTGCTTCCTACTGAGAAACCACAGAACTTAATCATTTTCCATTGCATCAGAAGAAAGATGACTGAGGGATCTATTTCTCCTTTCATATATCAGGTGCCCACAGCAATTAGCTAATCATGTTCCTATCAGGTCAAGTTATAGGATAAGGCACATTTCACACAAGAAAAGAAGACAAATGGGTTGTTAATTCTAAGGGGACCTTCCAGAGATAAATGAAAAAGCATTTTACAGTATCAAAGGCTCCACTGGGGTACTTCAACATTTCCTCAGTAACCCATGATCCGTGCAGAGAAAGCAAAGAAACCAAACTGAGGTCGGGCCAGGGAAGAAGATAGAGCCTTGGCCGTGTGTGTGCGTGCGTGCATGTATGTTGCTTTTGTTTTAAATTAGGTTAATACTGGAATAGTCTTTAAAATCTCCAATTGTAAGAGATTTCTTTGATTGTGAAATCTCAAAAATTCCTAATACTGAATTTGAGAGAAGCTTTTCTAAATCATCCTTCCTCAGTCTCTACTATGGCACAAGGATTAAGTTCTTACTATATAAAATCAATAGGAAGTCCCAGATGATGACAATAATATGGATGTGACAGTTATTACAGACTAGAAACAGTTCTGAGTAATTTGCTTCTATTAGCACACTGACTTTCATGATAACCCTCAGTGGTAGTGTATGTTGAACTCAAACTTACAGGTCAGGAAACAAAGGCACAGAGACATAAAGTCACTTGCCTAAGGTCACAGCTGGAAAGTAGAAATACTAGCTCAACAATTCTGGCTCTCTGGCTCACAATTTTAATATCAAAGTTAGGGTTATGATCCTTATTTAATAGAGGAGAAAGTTCAACTGTCATAGGTGAACAATCCCATCCAGTCTTATCACTGGTACACATAGAACTTGGTTTGGACCTAGATCTGCCTGGCTGCATACTCCTTTGCCAGTTCAATATCACTTCAGATAATCTGCATCAGACATGACATCATATTAGAATTCACCCCAGCAAGGATGCCTTCCCTAAGGAAGTTCCCTGGACTTAGGCAAGTAATAAGGGTGCAGTTCAAATTAATCTTACTTTGTCTGCTGCTGTGGATGCATTCTGTGCTTCATGTCTTTGCCTGCATGCTGTCTCGATTTCCTCTGTGTCCCTGATGCATATGAGTGTAGTCAGAACCTCAAGTCTAAAATGTATAAGACAAGATCTTCACTCAGAAATGTGAAGTCTTCCACCAACTTCTCAGTCTTATTTATTCATGCACCCCATGGGCATTTATCAAGGCCCTATTGTGTATACACAGGTTGCAATAGTGGCAAAGAGCCAGCACTTGTCCTCATGACACATAGAAGTCAAGACTGGGGACTCCTGGAGGATTGCTTCTGTTGCTCTTATTAGCACACTATTCCTCTAGCACATGACCTTGTGCACACATGTGCTTGGACATGCACACTGATACACACACAAACACACACACACACACACACACACACACACACAGGACTTCTTTGCTTATTTAAGTCCTAGCCATTCCACACTTACACTGAGACATTAATTTCTCTCTGTCATTCAGTACTATGTCATGTCTCTAATGCATTCTTCTCTCTGAATACTTACTTTTCTTGTCTTATGTATATCTTTAATCTTTCCCTCAAAATATTGCTCCTTGAAGATAGAGTCACTTCATGCTCATCTTTGTTGTTCTCATTAAACTGGCAGCATGTGGTTGGAAGGGCATGTTTTAGAGAACCCAACGGAGTAGGAGTTAATACTAGTTCCACTCTATGAAGGTAACCATGGGAACCTCTTTACCTCCTCTTTTCTGCAGGGAAATATGAGTTCTTTTCTCTCTCACATTTTTTAGTACATTCACACCTGATGAATATGTATATGTCATCCAATAGCTAGCTATATTTCACTGTATCTCAAGTTAATAAGTACTCAGCAAAAAGTTTTATTGGTTCTTTATCTTATTTTTCTTTCATACTGGGACATGAACCCAGGTGTACTCTGCCTCTGGACTATATCCCCAGGACTTTTTTTTTTTTTTTAATTGAGACATTTTCTCATTACATTGCCCAGGCTGGGTTTGAATCTGCAGTCCTCCTGTTTCAGCCTCCCAAATAGCTGGGATCACATGCATGGACCAATGCCCCCTGTCTCTTATTGATTCTTCCTAAGCTATTAACTGAGAATTAAAGTCCAAGTACTTTCATTTGTCACTGGTTTCTATTTAGGGTTTTGTTAGCCAGGTTGGAAGGGGAAACCCACAGATACTTAGGGGGTCTCTGTGACTTTCTTAAATTGTTTGTAAGAATGTCTGTGTGTCTTATTTTATTTATCATACTATCAGAGGGATAGGTCAAAAATGACAAGGTTAGGAACGATTTTATTATTTTTCTTTTAAATATTTTTAACATAGCCTTTTAGTCCATCTTTAACCTGATTCACCAAGATAAAAATGTTGACAGTGTACATTTCCAGACAGGCAGTAGATGATGAATGGCTAAGATCACTATTATTTGGGCCCCAAAGAATCTAAACCTTTTTGAATGACCTAATAAGCCTGAGTAGAAACTTAAAATGCTTTTAAACAATTTCAATGAGGCAAATATGTATACATATTTATTTTTATAAGCATTGCACAAGATATTGGGTTATATCAAATATATGGATTTTGTTTTTGTTTTTGTTTTTTCTGTTTGTTTCTTAATTCTTAATGACAGAATTTTCCCAAGTTTTCATTATACTAATATTGAAGCAAGAATTTCCAAAACATGTATAGTGTTTTCCCCCATTCATTTGGCCACATGTCTCATTAGTCAGAATTGCTGTTCAGCAAACATCACTTTGAGAAATACAGATCTGAGGACCTTCTGATTTATCACTGCTGTAATTCCTATGATCTCTACCTGGTGCCACCTCAAACGTCTGAGTCTGTCTTTTGATTTCTGTTGCATGTCCCTAAGAGACTAGTAGAGGCGCTGGAAGTTTGTGTGTCTTAAAACCAATATTCTCACAAAGAATGAATGTGTTTATTTTCAATCTGAACAGTCAAAAGATTGGTGTTTAATTTTAACTTCTCAATGTATAGACCTGCTGTACTTCCCTTTGGTGGGAAATAAAATAATGATTAAAAAGTATCAGTGCAAGGGGCAATTATATTCAAGTTTAAATGTAGGCCCTATTACTCAATAGCTTTTTGAAATTCTCTGAACTGCCATTTCCTTACCTGTTAAATGAGGAGGACAAGAGCTACTCTGACAATTAAAAAGGAGGTTATTTTATGTTAAGTCTGTTTTAGTCTAATTGGGCTGCTACCAATAAATACCATAGTCTAGGTGGATTATAAACAACACAAAATTATTTTTTATAGTTCTATAATCTTGGAAGTCACAAACCAAAATACCAGTGGATATTGTCCTACGAGGGCACATTTTCTTGTTCACAGACAGAAACTTCTCACTATAACTTCATATGGTAAAAAGTACTAGGGGTGCAAACTCACTTGAGTTCCTTTAATAAGAGCGCTATTGCCATTCATGAAGTTCCTAGCCTCATGGTCTAATCCCCTCCCAAGTACTCCACCTCCTAATACAATTTGGGTTAGGATCAAATATGAATTTTGTGTGGTCACAGACCTATGGGCCATGACAATATTTCAGGCACAGTGCTTAGTATCTTGTAGCTACTCACTCAATGATAAATATTCTTAAAATACTGTTATTAAGAAGAAAGCTAGAATTGTTAGCAAGAACTTAGAAAGGGTGGTAGGAGCACGGCACTGCTAAGTACACATACTGCTTTGCTTCCTCGGGTTGTCCTGGTCTCAAGTCCCCTGGTGCCTGTGTTCCCCTTCCACTCTGAGGTTGCCATTGTGCACTGCTATTTTTCCTGATGTGGGGCCTTGGGCACACTGGCAGGAAAGCTAAGAGATCTGGATACCTAGTTCTTCTCAGATTCCAGGATGCAACTCCACACTTTGATGGAGAATACTTTTGACAGAATTTCAATTTCTCTGCAATATCCATCTCACAAACTACAGCTTCAGTTACACTGAGCATACTCTGCTTGGGACTCTGGCAAGTGCTGAGTATAATTAATAGGAGGTACCAGTGCAGAGATGCTGTTCTCTTCAAGTGTGTTAGTTCTGAATGATAGTCACCAGCTGAACATCTATGATGCTATATCTTCAACATGTGAGAATTCTCTTGCACCATAGCAGGGTATATAGATTGTTCATGGTTAAAACCTAAAAGAGAAATGCACTCAAATGTTAACATAATCCAACATGATAGATAACTGAGGAGGGGACAGGATCAGAAATAATGGAATGTGACAAAATGTTTCCTGGTGATATTGTAGCTGATGTGAACATCTGCAACAGTTTGAAGCCTTAAAATCATAATGCTTCATTTTCTTTCCAGGTCTTCTCCTCAAAATATATGCAAGCTGACTTCTCAGAATTAAAGTAAAAGCATTCCTTCAGATTCAAGAAGTGCCTTGAGGTTTCATTGTTTCTAGATGTCAGCCTGATGCAAAGACCCTTCCCTCAGTAGAAACCATCACCTGCTCATGAGTGGTGGGCCTTCACTTATTATTCCCAGGGCACTTGGGGCTGCTCTTTAAGCACCGAAGAAGCACATAATGGCAAGGGAAACTCCTGAATGGTGCCAGTCATTCAGAAAATATTGCAAATCCAGGTTCCTTCTACTTCTCTACTAGAAATTGTGAACTTTTATTATATTGGGATTTTTCTTTTCATAATTATAACTACATAAAAATTGTCCAGATTGATGGGCTTCACTGTGATATTTCCATACATGGATACATCACACAATGATTATGTCAGATTATGAACTTTTCAAATGCATATGATATGGACTTTGATCATAATGATCTTCTCATCCTTTAGAGAAACCGCTGTGGGTTCAGTGTTTAGAGCCTGTAATTCTAGTCACTTAGGAGGCTGAGGCAGGAGAATTGCAAGTTTGAGACCAGCCTAGGCAACTTATCAAGACCCTATTTCAAAATGATATTTTTTAAAAGGACTGGGGATGTGGAAAAGTAGCTTGGAGATATAATACTCCTGATTTAATCCCCAGTACTGAAAAAAAAAGTCTAACTTTAACACTAAATTACATGCTTAATGGCAGGGGAGCAGGAGATGCTAAAAAGAATATTGATTTGGGGATTACAATGATTCAAAGACTTGAAGTTTGATTCCGAACTGGATGGTTTACATGCTCTCCTAGCCCCAGCTCTTCCATTGCAAAAAGGCCATAATAATGTCCATACCATAGAGCTCTGGTAAAGGTTGACACATTCAATTTACCTGAAGGACATATAGTAGTCATTCAAAAATGCTAGGCTATTTTGCTTGATTTTTTTTTTCATATTACATTTTTTTTTTTTTTTTTTGGCTACATGAAATAAAGCAAGGTTTCTCAAACAGATAAGGGATCTGTCCCTTCAAAATCTTCCCTCTGACCCAATGTATCACAGACTAATACTTTTGCAAAATACAGCTAAATGAATCATAGAATGAAGAAAACAACAAGTACAAAAAATTTAGATTTTTGTATTTAGATTAAACATAGATAAAACCATGCATTTAGATCTCTACAGGTCTTTCAGCATTTACCCTCAAAGTTTGCATTTACCTTAGCTTGGTGACAAAGGAAGCCTGGGTCCATCCTTTTTAACATATTACACTTGAAGTAACATGACCTGGAAAGTAATGATATGATTCTTATATTTTATCTGATTAAGAGTAGAAATCACTGGGTTCTGCTATTTTGCTTCGAGCAAGAATTGACGGAAGGATCAACCACCACCTGCAACTGATAATAAAATCTGACCTTTGAAAATGATCATACACACACAGATAACAAGGGCAGAGCCTGGAGAATACTCAGAGGAGACCAAGACACACCACCAGAGATGAAGGGATTAAGGGCAACCTGGGTATTTATCTTATTCCCTTTCTACCAAAGGTCTTCATACTCATAGCAGAGAGGAATTGGAAATGAATGCAAGCATTTTGTAATGTGGAACTTTTAGCATTTTATAGATTTCCATTCCAAAGTCCTCACTCAGTAATTATTAATAATCCTTTAGCTTTCTTGAGCAGGTGGAGAGCATTGGGCTTGTAGTCTGAACTTTCATCTACTACTACTAGATCACCTTCCAACTTTGTTCAGGTGATCCACATAAAATATATACTTGTTCATATCACTTCCCTGAGGCAGTGTGAAAGGGCCTTCTAGGCCAGTTCTGCCTGACCTCTCTGTATTCAGCTTTCCTCCCTAGTTCTGCAATTAGCCCTGTGTTTTATGTTCTCATCACCCTGAACATTTGGCAGTTCCCTTCCCACACCTCACATTTTCATACCCTTTTGCCTTCCTTTTTTCCCCATTTTTTTGTCTGCTCAGCCCAGCATCAACTGCTCCTTGCTTGGCTGACTTCTAGTTACCCTTCAATTAGTTCAAAAAAGTCTCCAGGAAGTCTTTCCAGGTCTCCCCTCCCCTGGGCTGGACTAGACGGCGCGGCTCTGTGTGCCCATGCTTTCCTCTGCATACCTTAACCACTGAACCGACTACATTATTCTGAAACCATCTGTTTGTCCTCATTTCTTATTCATCAGCAAATGCCCAATAAATGTTTGAGAACTGACCATAACTGAGTTAGCTGTCATGGTTGTGTCGAGAGGCACTCAAGAATCGACCTGCATACTAATAAGAAAACAAAAATTTATTGTATGAATTTGGCAGAGGCAAAGCAGAACCAACCTTCATTAGATTCACCCATCAGTAAAACAAGAAATGCAGAATCAAGCTCATTTCTCCATACACCTTTTCTATTTCTTCTAGTTCCCCTTTGACATAAACTAAATATGTGTGCTGTACATTTTGGGTGAAGTCAAGGAACTACTGTCAGTTATCAGAGCAGAGGTCTCCACTTTGGTATAGACAAATAGCTTGAGAGAGATGAGACCTGGTGTAGAATAATGGACAGAACACCAGGTTTAGATTGGAACTGTGTCTTTGCTATTTATAAGTTCAACAATCCAGTGACCTTTCTGAGTCTCTGTTTCCTCGACTGGGAAGAAAATTAAAAACATAGTACTAACCTATGTCACAGGATATTTTGAGAGCTAAATGGCAAGATTTACATAAGTACCTCCTATGGTGTCATGTACAATTAATGGTAACTATTATGATCACAGATGTATTTATATTCTTCTTGAAGGCTTCTTAATCTAATTCTGCTTTGTAACTTCTCACAGTCTAATTATAAGGAGATAAAGTTTGGGGGAGTAAACTCAAAAGTCCCATCAAAACATGTTTCTACTCATCTTAAAACCAGCCCTAGACATTACAACAAGCATCTGATCTTAGGAAGTATTTCTAAGCCTGTCTGTAATGATGTATATTATGAAAATCTCAGTTTTTTTCCCAAATGTGGAAAAGCTTGAAGCCCATGATAAGGAATTAGGATCAAATAAAATAAAGGCAAGGGTGGATGTCAAAATGATTTACTGATGCAATGTGACTTCACGTGGGCATTAGAGAGCAGTGTAGGTTAGGTAAGGAAAATCTTACTGCAGCTTCAGATTTTGGAACACTTCAGATATATTAGAGGAACAATATTAGAGAAAGCAAAGGATAGGATCAAAACAATTGAACTGGAGAATGAAAGAGACATGTGTCCTTTGCCACCTTTTGAGAAACTGCTTTTTTTTTTTTTTTTTTTTTTCTAGAAATTTGTGTCCATTGTGTACTTGGCAGAGGAGAGATACAGGCTTTTGGGCAGTGGGAACAAAAGTACTTTTGTAGTTAGTTTCTTTTTTTATTTACTATTTATTTTTGTGCTGGGGACTGAACTCAGAGGCACTTAACCACAGAGCCACATCCCCAACTCTTTTTATTTTATATTTTAAATCTTGAGACACGTCTCATTAAGTTGCTAGTGATCTCACTTAGTGGCTGAAGCTGGCCCTGAACTTGTGATCCTCCTGCCTCAGCCTCCTGAGGTGCTGGGATTACAGTTGTGTGTCACCAGGCCCAGCTGCTTATAGTTTTTAGAAGAAAGATGATAGAGGAAAATTAAACAGTATTAAACATATTTTTCAAAACACATGAGAACTGATGCACTGGAGTACCTGACTTCCTTGGAGTCCTAAACTCAAGCCCTCAACTAATGTGAACCTACGCAATGACCACAGTGGTCTGTCCACATAGAATAGCTGTCAGTGTCACTAATCTTCCTCCAGCAGCCTGGCTGAAAGTTGCCAGAGGCTAAGTCCTGCAAATACATGAGACAGAAGTCAGGAGGAAGGAAGAAGGTCAAATTCCTTGGGATTTTATGGCTCCTCAAAATTCCAGATTTACTGCAGCAGGTCTTGGTCCCAGGTAGTTTTGTTGTCCCTGACGATTCTTTTCATAGCTCCAAGGGCAATGGAAACTCTGTAACATGTAGCACCCAAGTCATTTACTGCTGTGACTTAGTAAAATTTTCTGCTGTCATATGTCTTGTTAAAAACAAACAAACAAAATACTGTCTTTTTATATTTTCTTCACACAGAAGTAACAGAATTTGTCCTTTCATTTCCAGTATCATACTTCCATAGGGATAAAGGGAACTTCTGTTACAGGGGCTCTCTTTGGGAAGTTCATGTTGATGAAGTCCTGCAAATTATGCCCCTAGAAATTTTATGCAGTGAAATCAAACGTATAAGAATGTGGGCTCTGAGCCCTCAGAATCCTACCTGAGTGACCTCGGGCCATATGAGCTCAACACTCACATTGCTGAATGAGTGAAACTTAAATGTTATTATATAAACCTCTTTCTAGCACATAGAAGGAGCCAACCAAATGGTGACCCCCCCTTCCCCAACATTATGAAACACCACTGGATACAAATATTTGTAGGTCTAAGGAAAGATACTTAGTGAATTTGTGGTCATTTTAAGTTTTTATAATAGTTGACAAAATATGAAATCCAACAATTTCATTTAGCCTGGAATTCTCTGGCCAGACAAAGACTTATCTAACTCTTATTTTCAATATTGCCCAAGAGTTCCTCTCTGCCCCTCTCACCTGCTTCCACACCACATGCTAAGTTACATTCCTCAGGCAGTGGTTTTCCATGCTTTCTAGTTGCTCTTTCCTCCTGGAAAGATCTTCCTCCCCTTCTCCACAAGCTCATATCCTGTTCAACTTTTATAGTCCTCCCGTCTCTCACATCTTTCAAGAATTTTCCCTAAAATGTTCTAGTTCAGTGAGTCCTAACTACTGGTGTTTGATCACAGAGGTTGTCAAAAATGGGCATCAATGTTTTCCCTAAGTTGCTGACAGTAACTTGAACTTGGAAGCACAGTATTCCATGTCCTTAGCCCCATCCCCATCCTATGTGAACTGCCTGGTCACATTTCTATAGGACCTTGGTTACCTGACACTCCAAAATCTTTGCAGAGATTATTAAAGCCTATATTTAATTATATTTATGCTTTTCATTTACTAACAGATCCCATTATTCTCAGATTTTGAACTTAACTTTGCCGTGATTCCCTGTGTCTTAAACTTTTCCCTCTCTGATGGCTCTTCCCTTTTTGAATTGGAGTATGGTTTCTCCCTTTCTCAATTTCATATCTCTTCATCTCATGTTGTGTTTCCTTTGCTTTTAGAGACAAGACTGAAAAATCCTTGAAATGCAGTCTTTCTATTCTACTTCCTTTATTCACTCTTGAACTTATTGGATTTAAGTCAACTGGAATTTCTCTCATTCTAGGTTCTAGGAAGAGAGTTTATGAAAAAAAGGAAGGGGCAGAGGCTTTCCAGGCAGGGTAGAAGGAAACTTAGCCACATGAACTTGGATCATTTAACAAATAATCCCTTTTGTGCCTGGACATCTTTTTCTGTAAAACTGGAGTATTGTCCCTGCATATAGTCATGGTGAGAACATAAAATAATAACATGTATCAAGTAGAATATAGAGGTCATTAAACTGTTTGAATCTTTGTAAATCTGTCATCCCAATTGGATTTTCACACTTTATATATAACCCTCTTTCTTAGAATTCACTTTGTTCTTGCCTTCTGGGATGCCCTTCTCTCCTAGGATCTGGTCTTCCTGTCACCATCCTTATGTGTGGTGTTAAAGTTCTACATCCACTTCACCTGTCATGTTTTTTCATCAGCCTAAAAATGTCTGGCATCATTCATCTCTCCATTATTAAGACTTCACTGAGACAATTAACTCACTTCCCTTCCATTCAGGAATAAATCCATCTTCCAAGATTTCTTAAGGTTAAGGTAATCACTATTCCTTTCCTCCCTGTGTTGTCTCCATCAAGGATATCATTAAAGATATGTCACTGTCTTTAATCGTTTGTTAACTCACCTATCTTCCTCACCATCCAAGGAACTTCTCAGAACTTAAAATAGACCTGACTCATGTTAGGTGTTCAAATATTATTTGCTCATTGAGAAATTTTCTTTTTAAATCAGTGTGTTTAACAGTTATCTCCTCCAGTCCCATGAACCGAAATGTGTCCATTGATGACCTTCTAAAATTCAAGTAGTCACCTTGCAGAGAAGATTTGCATCCTCATACTCAGTCCTGCTTCTTCTAAGCAAGTGATTTCTCCAGCTGCTTCCTGCTGATCCAATCTGCTAGGATATTTAATTGGCCTTGTGCCTGTTCCCCTGGTAATCTCCAAAGTAAATTACTGTCCCACCTCTTCTAATGATAGAATTATTAATTATTTTGTACAGTTTTATTTTTTATATATTTATTCTTCACTCTAAG
Source organism: Sciurus vulgaris (assembly GCF_902686455.1). Taxonomy (NCBI): domain Eukaryota; kingdom Metazoa; phylum Chordata; class Mammalia; order Rodentia; family Sciuridae; genus Sciurus; species Sciurus vulgaris. Next base: position 77,489,178 of record NC_136463.1, on the reverse strand, counting down.
GTAAGGAGTAAAAGTTGCCCTTAGCAATATTATTAAAATTTTCAAAAAATAATGGACTCATTAAGTTTGTTTGTATTTTAAAGCCATAACTATGAAACAAATACACTGCTGTTTGGATTGATGAGTATGCATCATGTTTCTTTGAGCAATTTGTAAAACAACTGAAAGCCTGTAATCATATGGATGTCCTCAGAAAATTATGCTTTTGCTTTTTTTTTTTTTTTTTTTCAAAGGGAAGACATTTGCACTGTAAAAAGCATAGCATTTAAAGCCAAACTGAGCAATTTGGGGTCCTGGTCTGCAACCTATGGGCTAGGGTGTCTGTCATTGCTTATCCTCAGATTTTTCTTCTATAAAGTTGAGATAATAATAGGAACATTGCAGAGCTGATGTCATAGAATCAAAATAAACTGTAGAGTCTATTTTGATAACTGGCACATATTAGGCACTTTAGAAATACATTTCCTGATTTTTTAAAATCTATTTTCTATCATAGCTGGAAGGTTTGTTTTTCATATATCCATTAAGAAGGAGTTGAGAAATCATTATTCTCATTATTCTGGCATATTTCTGTCCGTCTTGATTATCCTCTGTCTGGCACCACTGTAAAGTTATTCAATATCTGTGTGACTCTGATCCTCTCAAAAAGATGGTGAGTTCCTTAAGGGCAAGAGCCTGTGAATGCCAATACAAAATGTGAACTCACTGAACAAAAACATCTGATGGACACTTTAAAACTTGCTGGCATAGCACTATATATTACAGGGAAGCAACATTATGCCTGGAAAAATAATTTTTCTTCTCATCACTGCAGATTCCCTAAAATGATGAGGCTAAAAGTGAAAATGCATCACATGTTTTGTGAGTCTAATAGTCCATGATTTGTAAGACTTTTGCTGTAGTTGGCTGAGGTCCATAACCTCTAAACCTTGACACATATGAGTAGGTTAAGCAGAATTTTATTTTACTGTGTCTAGGGTGGTCCCTTTACCTTTTCAGACCTTACTACTCTGGAACTGATGACTCAACACAACACAAAGTGGAATTAAAAGCTGAGCTGTGCCTGTATCCACTTGCTGTACCAGAAATCCATCCACTATGAAGACATCTGTCATGATTAATCAGGCTAAGCAATCCTCAATAAGAAAAGCATGAGTGAGTTTGTTTTGCTGCAAAGGCCTGCCCTGATCACATTAATTTGGAAGGCAGCTGGAGGTGGCTATGTACCAGGTGAAAACAGATTGGGAAACCCATGAAATTATTCAGATGCTCATGGGCAGCTCCTGTCATCCACAGGAAAGCCTACACTCACTTACATCCAAGGAGCAGAGTTACAAAAAACTCCTTTTGGAAGTTGCAACATTGAGTAGTTGAAAACTTGAACTACAAGTAGCCTATTTAAGAGCACACCTGTGCATAAAACTGCTTTATGAACACACACAGGTGTGGAAGGGGCCACCAATGGTTATACAAAGAACATGAAATTTGACACTAGGCAGACTTTAGTTTGGATGCTGGATCTGAAATTTATTGGTCTCTGTTTCTACATCTAAAAATAGAAATGATAAACCACATTCGCAGTGATATAATGAATAATTGAGGCAGAATTTATACACCTGAGGTTGCTTAGAAGCAAAGTCATCACCTTCACCCCTGTGGAAAGGTACTTAGATAATATGATTTAACGAAATTTTAAGTTTTTAAACAAAATTATTTGCCCCATAATCTTAAAAATTTCACCATAGTTATTTTGATCCTATGACTAAAGCAAAGAAGCTGCATGTTAAAAATTCAAATTTCCCCATCAAGGGAGATGTGGCATATTGTATAATCAGAAGCATTAACTCCCTCCATATAAATTTTTTGAGGCCACCTCCTATGTGTCAGGGACTGTTGTGTTTCTATAAATGAGTACTCACTTTGTCATTTGAGTGTTCTCCCCAAATACTTGACCTCAGAAAAAGAAAAATATGATAATGAAAGATGTAAGGATGTGTCCGTCATTCAGATGATTCTCTGGATTCCGTCTGCAAAACTGATACTTCAAAAATCTAGAGGCATTTTTTTTACTGGGGCAGGAAGAGTAGTGATATTTATCTTTGCCTCAATGGAAGTCTTATCTGGACATATCTGTGTGGTGTGTTTATGGTATGTAGCCCTCTACACTCCAGATTATGAGCTTGTCAAAGAAGGAAAAATCCCTCCTCTGTGTCTTTCCAGTATCTAAATAAGGCCTGGCACAGAAAAGTTTTCTATAAATAATTGCTAAATTAGGTCAAAGAGGAGTAGTTTGTATAGAAAATTCCAGCAGAGATCTGAGGTTCTTTGTTTACTTAGGAAAGCAAATATCACTGCTGAACACAGTATTCCTAAGAGATTGCAGCAATAGACTTTCATCAGGAAACTTGTAGACTGTGTTCTTCTGATTTGTGTTTAATTTGATATTCTCTGATATTTGTGTCATGGATGGTTCCCAAAGCCAAAGACTTAAAGGCAAAAAATTTTCTATTTGAACTCTATGTCTTTTAAACCTAATTCTCCCCTCTTTGGCTAAATCCATATGCCACACTTTCTTCCAATCATCCTGGTGTCTGCAACTCTTGTTTGCTTACATGCTGTTCAAGTATTTATCTAAGGTCTGTTTTTGCCCAAAGTGTCTTCCTCCCCAAGCCCTAGCCCAGGCTAATCAGATCCTCTTCTTCAGGCACAGTTTCTATTTCATCAGGGTGCAAAAGCTGTACCACATACCTCTGCAGCCAACATTACTCTGTCTTCTCAGTTATCCTGCCTATACCTGTGCCATTATTTAATTAAGATTTATTTTTATTGGTGCATTATAATTATACATAATGGTGGAATTTATTGTGACATATTTGCACATGCACATAACAAAATTTGGTCAGTTTGATTTCCCAGTATCTCCCCTTTTACTCCTCTTCTCTTTCTCCCTGGTCACCTTCCTCTACTTGTCTTCCTCCTAATTCCATGAAAACCCACCCAGTACTAGGAGACTTTTATTTCCCCCTTTTTTTCTAACTCCCACATATACAAACATTTTCTTAATTGATTACTCCCAAATTGATTTATGCTCATCAGTCCTGCCTCTCCAAATAAATTGGAAACAAATAATACCTATCTGTGCAACTATGGTGAGATAGAGTGAAATAACACATAAGAAGATCAGTTCCAAAAATGAGCCTGATTTCTCTCTTTGCCTTCCCTAAGACTTCACATAGACTTTCAAACTAGACTTTTGGACATCTTGTATGTTAGTATACATACAGAAATGTGTTCTACACTAGTGCTTCATACAATGTTTCACATGATAGAAAAAATAAAAGTAACAGCATGATCCCTTAGGTCAAACAAAAAGGCAACTCTTAATTATGAGTGACTGTTTAAGGGTTGGTTCCTGCTTTTCTATGCAAGGACTAAGAATATCAATGTCCTGATTCCTCTGTGACCCACTATTGGAACATTGTTCAAGCATCTTTATGACTAAGCCGAGTACCTCCCTGAAAATAACTCTGCTATCTAGCATGCTAAATTTTATCTTCATTTGAATTATACTCTCTGTGACCCATTTACCCATTCTTTTCCTTTCTCAAATACTTTTGGAAGGTAAGTCTAAATTTCTCCTCATATGCAAAATATTCCCCACATGACAAATAACTGAGAGGTTCCCAAAAGGCTCACCTGTGCTTCCTGGAGTCAGAATCGATAGTCACGCCACAATCCCACAGCTACTCCAGAACCAAAACTATTTCAGTCACGTCTTATAAAAATCAGTTTCCAAATTCTCACCCCTTTACCTTATTCTCCTTTCAGTTTTTACTATACCTACACCTTTCTCATCCTCATAAGAAGAGAGCAAATATCATGCAGAGAAGCAATTATTGCATTGTTCCAGACTGTACATAGTAGCACAACAACTCCTGATTTATTACAATTAATGAACCCATCACAACATTACATTAGTTTACTATTACTTTTACAACAGTTACCACAAAATGACTGCTTAAAATACTACCAATTTCTTATCTTACACTTTTGTAAGTCAGATGTGACATGGGCCTAACAGGGCTAATGTCAACTTGTCAACAGGGCTCCTGTCCTCTGAAGGTTTTAGGGGAGCATCTGATCCCTTGCCTTTCAAGACTCTGGAGGTTGATTGTGTTCCTCTGCACACCCTCAGGGACAGCAATGTTGGGCTTAGTCCTATTTATATTGTCATTCCTCTAGCTCTCTCTCTTCTGTCTCCCTTTTCCACTTAGAAGAACTCTTGCAATTATATTAAACCCACCTGGATAACCTAGGATAATCTCATCTCAGGGTTATCTGATTTGCAACCTTAATTCCGCTTGGGATCTTAATTCATTTTTTCCATGTATCATAATATATTCATGGATTCTCAGTAGTATGGTTTTGTGGTCATTCTTCATGCACATAGAGGAGTTACCTAATGTGTGGGATGCAAGGATTAAATAATATGACGTATATAAGACTCAGCATAGCGCATAGTAAATAAGAAGTATTTAATAAGTTAGTTTTTTAATGCTTTTATTGTGCATTATAGTTATATACAATGGTTGGGTTCATTTTGATATAATCATACATGCATGGAGTCTAATTTGCTTTGCTTATTTAATAATATCTAGAGTGCATATTATAGGGAAAAATAAAATGTGCTTCCTTATAAAACCTTTGGGTATAAGGAAACATTGTGAAAAAATGGAGAATGAGACACAACAAAGAAAATATTAATATCAACAATAATCACTGAGGTCTGCTGAATGCTCTTTATTTTCTCAGCATAATTTTCAGCACTGCATGTGTATAAAACCCTTTATTTTCACAATAATCCTATAACATAGGTTCATTATTATCCCTATTCATCAGGCATAAAAGAGATGCCAGAGAAGTTAAGTATTTTACCCTAAGCTTCACACCTGAATTTCAACCAACATGTTTTTTTTTTTTTAAATACAACTGTATGAAAGGATGTCTGCATGAATAAATGAGTAAATAAATGAAAGAATGAAGGAATGCATAAAAGGTACTGGATTTGTAAAGTGGCCTGTCCCCGAAGTAATATCATTATATTTCTGGGAGCAATGATAATCAAGACCAAATGTGAACTTATTTTTGCATAATTGGCAGGTTTAGGTCTTTGAGAAGAACAAGTTCATACGTGGAGATTCAGAAGTATACAATGTATATTTCCAATCAAACTCCCTCAGGTCAATTAGGAAGTACGTCACTCTTTCAGAGCTATGCTATTTTACCTGGAGATCTTACCTCAAACAACCAGGTTAAACTTTTGCAGGTATTTTTTGACTGGGAAAATCAATGCTAAGAAAACATGCAGATTAAGTTCACCCTTATGGGCTCAGCAGATGTCAGGTCCAACCCTATCGGAGTGGCTCCCAATGCCACTCGATATTTCTGCTTCCACCAAATTCTTATTGTTTATTTCCCTGCAGATCATGTGCTCTCTCTATTAGGAATGGATACTCTCAAAGATCAGGAAAACCCAGAATAATTAATGTCTACTGTGTGACTCACTTTGAGATCTTCCGTGACTATGTTCTATTGAACAAAAACAATATTTACTTCATTATTTCATTTCATCTTCAAAGTGAGAAAGTGTTTCTACAGCAGAGGAGATTTAGCATTTAATATACATTTTTTTGTCTACACAAATCATTTGAAATTTGATTTTATCATTGACTGAAGTTTCAGTAATTCTTTTACTTTATATTTGATCACTAAATGTTCTTCATCATTTCAGTTTTTCTATTAGAAATGAGTCTGATCCTTCGTCCATAAGAAAAGAAATATCAGAATCATTGAACTTGTGAAAGCTCATTCATTAATCTCTGTATCTATAAGACACATGACTGGCCACTGTATTAAAAGAAGACACCGAGGAGTATGTTCTTCTGAGTGTATTACCCTTACAGAAAATGAGAGAGAGAGGTGTGGTATAAGACACCATGATTATTACACTGCTTAATTAGGTTGGAAATCTAAGACATAAATGTACCATTTGAAAAATAAAAAGATAAAACAGTTCAGTAAATGACTGAAGGCTTCCCAACTAAATAATATCAAAGTTGGGTTTAAAACCTCTTTCCTAATCTCGCCAATATATCCAAATTTAATTCTATCTCCCTTTTCAGAACTGTTCTTTCTTCTCCTGGTTTTTTTTGTCTTCACTATTAATAGTATCATCCTAAACCAAGCAAATGGAAAATCACATCCCTGTGTGTGTGTTATGCACAGAAATGACTTGTCCTCTATGACCTCACTGGGTCATTTCCCCCATTGAAATACCTATTACTACCTTCTATCACCCTGTGGACATTAACAAACGCTTCCCATGACATTCGAAGACTTCTTATGGCAGATGTCATAACTGGATGGAGTGGCAGACACAGATCTAGAACTAGAGGTGAAGAAGGTTCTAGACTTTAGAACTTTATGTGCAGAAATTTTAATGCCCAATTGGGATCATAAAGTAGGACTCAAAAATATGAAGTCCCTCACTTTGGAGAGCTTTTCTTTGTTGTTGTTATTATTGTTTGTTTGTAGAAAGACAGTGAGAAAGTCACCGAAAATTCTCCTGTCACTCTTCCATGGAGGACCCAACAATCATATTTATACCTCTGAATGGTAGTAATCTCTGGATGAATGTTTCACACTCCTTCATTTCAGAATTCATCTACATGATGACTAACAAGGACTCTATTCTTCATAATAAGAGGTGTAGATTGGTATTGTAGGTTGATTTTTTTCATGTTTATTTTATTATCCTTTGTTTTTCTGGCCTTTTATAATTGTCTCTTGATGATCATCTCATCACAGCATAAAGATCAAGAGAAACTTAGAGGAAGTTTTCTCTCTCTTTCTATCTCTCTCCAGGGATAATGCCTCACAGGGTGTGGGAAAATGATACATCCAAAGGATGAGTTCCAAAGTTAAAATTTATGAACTAGTAGAAATCACAACATATCACAAATTGTCTTTCCATACTTACCTTGGAGTTAGAAAGTCAAGTTATAGTTTCTAGGTCTTGTACCTCTGCATATGTTATTTCTGGATAATTTGTAGACATCTTTATGTGTTGGTTTCTTTTTCCATAAAATGGGAATAGTGATATGGATAATTTCTGAAATTTCTCATAAATTTGATATACTATGATTCCAAATTCTATAATTCTGATTTAAATGACTTCAAAGATATTTACTGATTTTTTGCTTAGTGATACCAGCCAAAAATAACAGGGTCTAGTCTTTATTCATACTGAATTATGATTTGGAGAGATAAGTTTAAGGTATAAGACACCTTAAATAGGAATTATGAAAGAACTTAGATTACATCTTATATAGAGCACTCAACACATATTTCTTATCTTTAGCAAATATTTTTCAAGTCCTTTTATGTTTCAGGTTCTATGTTTTGGGCCTATAATATAAAGAAAAAAGAAAAAGTCTCTCCCCAGGATCTAGTAAGGCAAACTATTCTCAAGCCTGATATTGAATATGAAGCTGGAGTAAGATTCAGATCCGGATAGAGGAATAGTGCCATAAAGGCAGTGGGATAAACATGAGACATTCCATCCTAAGTGAGTAATTTAACAGAGGCACAGTATTTCCATGCCTAGTGCTAGGGATTTGCTCGGGGATGATTAGGCTTATACCCATCTGGGCGAACGAGATGCTAAGCAAAATCTGCCATATGAAAAGTAAGGCTTTCTGTTGCTGGAAATGATTAAAAAAAAGTTGCTCCTACTATTGCAGGCAATTATTTTATGAACACACAAAGAACTAGACTTAGAATGAAGCTGTTGCTTATAGAAAACAGAACTATGGGAAGAAGCTAAATATCCCATGATACAATGGAATGTCTAAATGGACTCTCCCTAAAGCCTACTCTTTTCAGGGGCTTCCAATATCCGAGATACAATCCTGCTATACTGACTAAGTACAAAGTTCCTAGTACTTAGTTCCTAGTTCCTAGTACTTATATACACACACACACAACACACACACACACATACATCTATATATATATATATATTCCTTCATTTTATATATATGTAACTGAGAATCAAAAGCATTACCCAAAGAAAGTCTTTAGTTGTAGGGATACTTCCATATATTTTTCAAGCATGATAAGAAATGTCCTGGTAAAATCCAATAGCCCAACTTTCCCTCATTCATAAGCAGGTAGTTACAAGTTCTGTAAGTCCTATTATCTTCACACATATTACATACTTCTCTCCATTTCTTTTGACACCAACCCAGTCCAATCCACCATCTTTGCATATGAGAATCACTATAGCATATTTCTAACAGGTCTGCTGATACATTCATTTTTCTCTCCTATATTTTATGCTCTGTCATACAAAACATGTATTGTCATTTACTTACTTAAAGACCATGTTCAGTGGAAGCTCAATGCTCTTTGATAATGACAGAATTCCAGAAATGGCTTATGAAGATGTCAATAATTAGATTTATGTATATCCCTTTCTATGACTAGAGTTTGGAGAGATAAATTTAAGGTATAAGACACATTAAACAAGAATTATGAAAGCACTTGGATTATGACTCTCCTTGAAATTCTATTAATGCATTTATGGTCTGTCATGAATTAAAACCTTCATACATGATTTCCACAGTACTGGGATTGCTATTCCCTAATGTTAGTCATACTGATAGTATCCTTAAGATTTTAGCAACAATTCCACTTCCTGCAGAAAATCTCTTTTGACCCTAGTAGAGATTGCTTCCTCCTGTTATAGGCTCCTATAATCTTTCTGAACCCACTTTATCCCACTCTACTATGATTTTTTTGTTTAATTATATTTGTTTGTTCCTTTAAGTTCCTGTCTATGTTGTTCACTATTGAAGGACAACAGTGCCTTTCTACAGAGGGTACTCCACGCTTACCGAGAGCTAAATCATAAGAGGCCATGGAGAATTAGGCCACACAGGACACAGGTTAGGATACTGCTGATAAGGCAAAGGTGATTAGAGTTCAGACAGGATAGCCAGCAATTATTCAATGTCCTGTTCCAAGGTGGAGCAAATAAATGGCTAGACACTGTAGGTGATTGAGAGACTGATGAGCAAGATTAGCAACTAATGGAATAAATATACAACACTGGTTCTCGATTGAGAACTTATGTGTACATCCTCACCAATTCCAATTTGTCCAGCTTTGTCCTGTAAGATAAAACAGTAATTTATTTGACCTAATTATGTGGGTATGAAGAGTAGCAGAGTCAAAGTGTCAACAGAGAAATGCCTGAGTCACTCCGTGCTAGTGTCAGATGCCAGCTCCATTGAGTTTAAGCCACATTGGCCCAAATTCCAAATCCCCTTGGGTGTCTGTTTCCACATCTTGAAAGTAGAATAGATATTAATTCTTTTAAGAGTTGTACAAATTCAGATTTCGTATGCAGAACAGTAGCTATAATGCCCTGAAAATGAAACTTGTCATTATAATAACAAAAAGGATCCTAATTTAGAACACTGGAAGAAAGGCGGTACTCGCCAACAAAAATAGGAATTCAAGTGATGAGCAATAGCCACCTCCTCTCATGGTTGGTGTTCTCAGTTTATCATGGTGGAGCTACAACCCCAAAATGAGATGACTCATGATCAAAAGTAAGAAATCCAATTTAGTTCACAGTATTGATACTAATGTTAGTTTCCGTCTGGAGGTTTATCAGCTTAAAGTCCATCTGCTTTATAAAGCTAAAAGAGGATGATGTATTCACAGTCTGGCTTTAGTTTCAAATTGAGAAATACTTTCTGAAGCTATTAACAGTAAGTGGATATGCTCTCGAGGTAGAATTTCAAAGAAGCCAGTGCAAAGAAACAGGAGTTTTCCCCTGCTGCCACCTGCCTTAATGCTGAGGTTTAGCAAATCTCCACTCTGCTGGCACAGGACACTTGTGTGGTGGCTCCTATGACAGTGTGCATGTGTGTATTGGTGGGTGGGGATGGCATTCAGAGGCAATAACTCTTTTTTCAAGAAACTTTGACTAAGGTTTTAGCTACTAAAACGCTGGAATGTTTCCGTTTAATCCAAATGATTTTACTTTAGTCTCCAGGAGAATAAGTTCCGAATTATTTTTTGAAACTTACAGTTCCATAAATCTATGATAGACTTATTTCACATTGCAATATTTGGAGAGTGAGGTTTGCATTTTTAATTCACTGATTTTTTCCCCCTCTGACAACATATTAATTTTATGGCATCTCTTTTGATTGATGGCATCTAAGCATTTATTTTGTTCTGAGGACCTTCCATATGGAGGCATGTCAGCTCATTAGATCTCTTAGGTCCCTTCTCTGTGTTATTTTTACATCCTGAATATGCTTCTAACTGGCACTGAGCCCAGACAATTTTTAATAAAAAATACTTTTATTATTGTCTTATTATTAAAATATCAGGACATTGGAAAAAAAAAACATGAAGATTAAAATAAACACACAACCCGGGCAACACTATGAATAATGCCTTGGATCATGTGCTCCCTGATCATTTTTCATGTCCTGTAAAAATTATTTAATAGTACTATCTTTTAAATATGTCTTCATGTATCAATATATCTCTATGTCAATGTATCTGTTAGGAACTCTATTTTTAAAAGTCAAATACTGTTCCATTATACAAATATGTGGTTGTTTTTATAACAGGTGCCAGAATTTGAAACAATGCTCTATACTGTAAGAATTCTGTTTGCCTGTTTGTTCAGTCAGTGAGTACAAAAAAAAGCCAAAGGCCTTGTCCTGTTCAAACCAACCTGACACCTTGTACTTGGTAGGTACTCAATAAACATTAGTCAATTTGTATTAATCCAACAAATAGAAAGATACCTGGAGTAATGTTCAAAATCTTGAAGGATAATATACTAGTTTTATGTGAAAAATTACCATAAACTCAGTGACTTAAAGCAACAGGAAAGTATTTTCTGATAGTTCTGGAGGCCAGAAGTCTGAAATCAATACCACAGACCTTGCCTCTTCCAGTTTCTGAAGGCTGTCACTGTGCCTTGGTCTGTGGCCACATCACTCCAATCTCTGCATCCGTGGTCATTTTGCCACCTCTCTTCTCCCTATGACTCCCTCTTATAAGCATAAATGTGATCACACTTAAATTCCACTCTCATATTCCAGGACAATTTCCTCATCTGTACATTAAGAAATTATTCACATCTGCAAAGACCTCCTTTGCCATTTAAGGTACAGGTATAGGTTCCAGTAGCACAGGGCATCTTTTATTCAGGGGTGGAATTTTCCACCAACCACCAAGAGAACAGAAATTCAACTATAGCATTCAGTCATAGATTGTTCATTTTAGAAAAGAAGTAACTAGTGGAAAGAGTAGATTGTTTTTCAAAATTTGCCTCCTAGAAAATGCTTTGGTGTTTGTTAAAATTAAGATTATTACTTCTTATACTGATTTAAAAGCCTGAATGACTGAATTATTTACCCAATTTCCTAAGTACATTATTTCAAATAACAACCTTACTTTTTAATTTTAGTTTTTTTTTATTTTTTGATTAACATGTAATAATTTTACATATAAAGTGGTACAATGTGATATTTCAACACATGTACCCAGTGTGCATTAGTTGAGACAGCATTTCTCTCTTATCATTTCTCTACATTGGGAACCTTTGTGTTCCTCTCTTTTAGATTTTCATAAACTATGTATAAGTTATTGTGAACCTCACGCTTACACTGTGGAGATAACCTGGGCAGAAACTAACAGTTCCTTGGTATATAGCTGGAGAAAAGTGCGAAATATATAAAACAAAACCAAGAAATATTCACTTTACATATTTAATCTCATTTAATCTCCATAGAAATTCAAGTGTTTATCTCTTTCTCTGTGGAAGTCAAAACTGCACAAAGCAAACTCTTTTCAATAACCAAAGAAAAATTAATTTTAAAAATGAACATCAATTTAAAAATGAACATCAGCTGGGCTTGGTGGCACATGACTACAACCTCAGCAACTCAGAAGGCTGAGGCAGGAAGATCACAAGTTCAAGGCCAGCCTCAGTAATTTAACCAGGCCCTAAGCAACTTAGGGAGACTGTTTCAAAAACAAAATGAAAATAAAAATGGCTGGGAACTTAGCTATCTTCACTCCTGGTAACTAATATTTCCTCTTTTCATAGTATCTTTATGACCACTGTCTTTTCTTTCATATCATTTTCCACAAAGAATAACCAAATGAAATGTTCACAACTTAGAAAGAAATTACTGATTGTTCCCACATGGTGGTCTGGATTGGAACCACATCATACAGAAGAAACTGTCACAGATGTGAAAACATAGACCTGCCTGTAAAGTCACCTCCCTTATCTAATGACTGAGAGGGCAAGGTGGAACATCTCATAATCTGTGTCTTATTTATCTATTTCTTCATTTTTTTATACTTATTCATTTATTTGCTTTTACAAATTGGTGCATTACAATTATATGTAATCATTGGATTTATTACATAATCATACATGCATCAATAGAATAATATAACTTGGTCAATTTCCTTCTCTAACACCTTCACTTTCCCTCCTACCTACACCTTCCCTTTTCTATACTCTATTTCTCTCTTTTCTAGTTTCATTAGATCACTCCCTCTATTCCGTTTTCATTCTGGATTCCACATATGAGAGAAAATATACAACCCTTAACTTTCTGAGGTTGATTTATTTTGCTTAACCTAATACTCTCAACTTTATCCATTTTCCTGCATATAACATAATTTCATTCTTCATTATAGCTCAATTAAATTCCACTATGTATATTTACCACATTTTCTTTATCCATTCATCTGGTGATGAACAGCTAAGTTGTTCCATAATCTGACTGTTTTGGATTGTGCTGCTATAAATATGGGTAAGCATCTAAAATTATATTTTGCTGACTTTAATTCTTTAGGGTAAACACGAAGGAGGGATATAGTTAGGACAAATGTTGGTTCTATACCTAGTCTTTTGAGGAGAACTGATTTCCATGGTGATTGTACAATCCCAACAACAGTGTTAAGTGTTCCTTTACTCCACATTCTCTCCAGCATTTATTATTTATTTTTATTCTTAATGGCTGCCATTATAAGCTGAAATGAAATTTCAGTGCAGTTTTTATTGCTTTGCCCTAATTACTAAAGACATTGAACATTTTTTCATAAAATTATTTTGGCCATTCGTATTTCTTTTGAGACATGTCTGTTGAGTTCATTTGCCCATTTATTGGGTTTTTATTATTTTGATGACAAGTTTTCTTGTGTGTTCTTTATATATTCTGAGTATTAATTCTGTCAAAAGAGTTGCTCAGAAGGATTTTCTCTTATTCTACAGCTCCTTTCTTCAAGCTCTTATTTTCATCACTATGAAAAAGCTTTTGATTTTGATGCTATTGCCTTTTTTAACTCTTGAATTATTTTCTGAGATTTAGGAGTCCTATTGAGGAAGTTGTTGCCTGTGCTTATATGTTGGAGTGTTTATCTTACATTTTCTTCTAGTGATTGCAAAGTTTCTTGTCTTATCCCTAAATTTTTCATCCCTTTTGAGTTGACTTTTGGGCAAAGTAAGAGAAATAATTGTCCTCTCTTATAAAATAAAGATAAATTATTTATTACTATTAGTAAAAATTAAAGTAAAGTTAATATAAAGTTGACAGGACATAAAATTCAAGCAAAAACAAGTACTAATTTCAGGGATTGGAACTGTCACATTGAAAACCATGAATTTGTACAATTAATAAGCATTAATAATTACAATAAAAATAAACCAACTTTTGAAAATTAGGGATGGAATCAGTGAGACAGCAAGACAAGTGAAATTATAAATAAAATATTATATTTATCTATTCATTTATTTATAGCATCCAGATGATTTTTGTAGCACCTTCTACTGTTTTCCAATAAAAATTTGTAAGATCACAGACCAATTAATTGATGACATTCTGTTTAACATGATTCCAAATACATCTCCATGTGTTCCTTTCCATTTGATATAGGTAGCCAGAGAATTGTACTCAAAATTGTAAACTCTTTTGGGGAAGTGATCCTTGGTAGTAGGCTATCTTCTAAACTAAGTCATGTCACTAACCAAAAGATACTCTCCAAAATTAAAACTCCAGCTCTAGTTTCCTGACATCTGCATTGTCACAAGCTATTGAGAAGTCTCACTTAAGAAAACCTGATGTATTTGTAGTGAACTAAGACACATGGGCAAAAACAGAGGCAAGCTCGTTCCCCCAAAACTGTTCACTAGGGGAACCATAACCTTCTGGTGCCCATTCTGACCTAAGCCTTTCCCCTTCTTCCTTGACTATATTTAGTTTTCCCTTGATGTCACCATGTCTTGGCTTGGCACTGGTTCTCCTGATGCTCTTTGTGTCTGATTAAGCAGATGGGTGAATGAGATTTAAATCTTTGACAGCAGCTTTACGGAAAGTAGGCCGAATCAGGCAAGATTATCTCTGGTTTGTAGTACCACTTGACACATATAGACTTTTGGAAATTAAGAGTTTGATCTTGCTGTACAGATAGTCATACTTGGAACTATTTGGGCAATAGAACACGATGGCACTTGGACATGGTTCTCCATTTCTTTGCAAGGCGACCACATGAATGCATGAAGAGATTGAAGGAGCAATGGCAGTGGAGTCAAATTCATTACTTGTTAAGTTAGCAATATATATTGACTCCAAAAATAAAGGATTAGAAAATACAGAAAAAAGTAAGGAAGCAAATGCCAACCCAAATCTAGAATTCTGCATTTGAAAGACCTTCTACTCTCTGATGTAGAATATATAGCAAATCAAATTTTCTTTTTTATAATTACATATGCATTTATTCACTTACATGGTATGTTTACAAATGGGATCGTGGTGTACATGTTAAATAACAACCCAACCTGTGTTTTTGATTCACCAATAAGTTTTGCATATTTTTTATATCTGTAAACATATTTTATAGAACTGTAACAGTTTATTGCATATAGATACACTGATTTATTATGTATACATTCTTAACAGTACCATTTGGATAAAGTAATAGAAAATAATTATGGATTAAAATATTTAAAAGTAATTTTAGCTGCAGATAACTATGGACTGGCTTGGGTTTGAATTCTAATTTCTCCACTTACTAGGAATATGATATTAGCTCTGAACTTCAAATTAGGTTTAGCTCCAACACACTGGCTGTCCCTTCCCAAGTTTCATTTTCATACCATAATAGAATTTTCAATCTGAAACAACTTACAATTTTTGACCATGTCTAAAGTACAAGAAATTCCACTAGAGATTGAATTTTCTTTTGTCATCTAATTCTCACAACCATCTTTATGTCAATTTTGTTCATTTTATTTTATATGACTCTGATAGCGGAGATGGAGATAGAAATTGGGTGCAGGTAGTCTATTTGTGAGATGATCCCAGGAAGGTAAAGTAAGGTTGTGTGACAGTGATACAGGAAAAGAGGAAACATCAGTCAAATCCCAGTAGATTCTGAAGGCAGCAGGGACTCAATTGTGTGGAACCTCTGGGATATAATTTCCAGGTACCTCTTCTCCAAGGACAGGAAGTTGAAAGGTTTACTCATTGGTCAAAGATTCCATTCTTGTGACCATAATTCCTAAATTCAAGAGGTTGGATGAAGCAGTTCCAAGAGCTTCAAAAAAGCCACACAGCAGTGCATAGAAATAGAACTCCATTTGTATGAATTTGGGTTTAAATAAAACTGTCTGCTGGGAAGATAACTGAAATCACAAGGAGAACAAGGGTATAAGATTTGAGACAGTGAAAACACCTGCTACATTATTCTAGTATAATAGGCAGGAAATTTGATCTCAGAGAGATTAATTAATTTTCCTGAGAACTCTCAGCCAGTAATTGGCAGATACTTGCTTCAGACTCTGGTTTCCTGGCTCCCACACACCTGTCCTTCTCATCACATGATCCCGCCTCCAGGAAAGCAGCAGCACTCTGCCTGAGTGGAAGTGCTAGGCACTCTGCTCTCCTCCCTAGCTACTTGGGCATAGCAGGGTGACCTCCCCTACTGAGTACCACCCATCACTTTCCAAATTCTTCACAATCCCAGAACGTAACCATAGGGGTTACATTTTATAAAATCTTTTGCCACTCCTATTTTCCAACTTCACAAAAATAAGTTCACTTACTATCAGGTTTAAATGGTAGATTGCAATATCAGTGGTGTTGCATAATAAGTTCAATGTTGACTAGTATTTTAAAAATAAAATAGTTGAGAAAAATGTATTGAAGGGGCATGTTTTCTGTCACTTTATAAAGGAAAGAATATTTACCTCTTTCATTTGTTGTGCATGTGTGTCTGTGTGTGTGTGTGTGTGTGTGTGTGTGTGTGTTGAATCTCCACAAGGAAATGACTTCATAGGATGGACAATAAATTGGAAACTTTGAAAGTCACTGACTCATTTTTAAAATGAGATTTGATAATGTTCAAAATGAAGAGTTAAAATCCCAACTGTACCACACACTAACCAGACCCCATTTCAGTCATTCTATCAATGAAATATTACTAACCTCAAGGGATATTGTAAAGAATAAATTAATTTTTATCGATAGAAAGTTGAAAACAGTACCTAACACATTGAGATCACTCAGTAAATTCTACGTATCTTTATTAACCTATAGTCAATCAATGAAATGCAAAATTTGCAGGTAGACTTTGATATAGAACAGGGAGAAGAAAATTGCAATGTCTTCAAGTGCTTGGAAAGATATACTGGAATGACTGAATTAAATTTAAAATTTTCTGAAATTCTGTTTGAATTGTCTTCCAACTCCCTTTCACAATCAATGTCTGAGATCTATAAATACAGTATTTATCAATTTAAGCCATCAATGTCTTAGGAAAATCAAATTAAAAGGTTTACATTCATAATCTAAATTTCATTAAAAAATATGCATCGTGTTCAGTATTCTGGAGGATAAATGCACTGCGTAATATGGTCTAATGCTGAAAATAGTCTTTCGGTCTAAGCAATTGACTCTCAAATTACTATAAATTGACATAATTATCAAACCCTCTAGGTCAGAAAGAAAACTACAGCCCAGGCTTTGGGACAGCAACAGTGACTTTGAACCCCTGTGTGAGTGTGAATGTGTTCTCTTTATGTAATCTAAAGAAGTCATTTCTGAATTGATCTCACATCAAATTCTCGTGGGGTCATACTGAATAACGTCTTCCAGTTGTATCGGGCCTATTACATAAGAAACACTGATATTGCCCTAAATTCATTGTGCAAGAAATACTCCTAGAAAGTGACAGTGAATCCAAAGATAAGCGATTTTGGCACTACTTGGACTAGAATTTGCTGACTGCT